>NC_136497.1:88605469-88892969 GCF_053919585.1 Euprymna scolopes
TTTCAAAAAAAGATTAGAAAATTGACATTAAATAAGATTAACATGTCTAAAAAAGGTAAAGAAAGCATGTCAAACATGAAAATGGTTGTAATTATACTAGTAATAGATGAAAATAATAAGCTGTGCCAATAATTCTTAACACGGTAATTTATAAACTTCGTTTGTAATTTATTTAATATTACATGTTTTTGAAATCCCATTATTGCGTCGGAAAGAGCAGTTCACAATACATATGATACTACATAATGACCTTCGATTCCGGCCATTGTTATGACATTTTATTAACATAATATGGTTTTTATTAGACTGTGTCAATAAATATGCTCATGACTATATATATACATATATATATATATATATATAAAATGAACTCATTTTTTCCCGTCTGATTTTGATATTAATAGGATTAAAAATCAAGATATTTCATGCAAATATAATATACACAAACGGCAGAACAATATCTGAGGTGTGCTATAGGCTTATTATTTCTCAAATTCCTCGATAATCTTAGATTTCTATACTTTTTCTGCTGAGAAGTCACGGCCAAAATCGGTTAAGATCAATGGAAGTGGTAAAATTTTTTCTCTCTAATAAATTCCTCCTCCCCCTGCCACCACTTAACACCGTTTGGGGATCGTTCACAAGGAACAGTTGAGAAGAGAACACCGGTTTGGCTTCGTAGTTCTTTCATGTGAAGTTATTTAAAATCACTAAACTAAGCTGCAGTGCTCAGTGGCGTAGTGGTTAGCTCCTTATAAATTGCTGGACAATTCACATTATATTTTCACGTTCGCGCCGACCTACCGTAGTCGTTTTTTTTTTTTTTCCTAAACAACTGGAATGGACTTTTCTTGGTGGCCGAACTGTTAACGTTGCAGATGTTTTTTTTTTCACACTTTATTTTTCTACTTTTACTCATGACTCCGGGTTTGATCCTTCCTACTTACCTACCATAACATTTTTAAAACTCCCCCCGTCCCGGAAACAAACACTCGGGCAACGCCGGGTACCCCCGCTAGTATATATATATAATGTGTATATATATATAATGTGTATATATATATATATATATATATATATATATATATATATATGTATATATTCATACGTGCATGTGCACACTGTAAAAAATTAAATATACTCTTCATCGTTACATCTTTGCAAAAAAAGAACGTAAATTTACCTTATTGTTCGTTACCAATACATCGGACATGTATATATATATATATATATATATATATATATATATATATATATATATATATATATATATATATATATATATATATATTAAGTAATGTGATTGATAATTTAACATTTTAAAATGAAATTATAGTTAAATTAAAAATCCGTTTCATAAGAAGGAACAATAACAAAATCAATTATCTGTACGATCGTTTCGGAAAACAATGCTTTTTATTGTGGTATACATCAAGTTATGTACAATAATTACATATAGTTTTTTAATAAGCAAGGTCTCCTCGTCAGCAAATTTTGAAGGGTTTTTATTGAATCACATTACTTAATATTGAATTAGCTCTAGGACAGTTAACTATCGAGCTTATTATATATCTAAATTACAACGAGCACTTTCTATTTCCTGTATTTTAATTAAACTAGTAATTTCACTATTACATTAAAATACACTCAGCTCTTTAGACTATTGTTCTAATCTCCTTTAAATGTATATATATATATATACACATATATATATATGTGTGATTTTCGACATGTTTAATCGTGTATATTTTCCTCTATTCACCTAATTCCTATCGTGTATGTTTCCGTGTATGTTTTCCTCTATTCACTTAATTCCTATCTCTCTTATCCACATATTGCACTCTGCAAACTAAAGTTCTTTGTCTTCTTATGTGATTCATTTTTCTTAGTTAAGTCAGCCACAGTGTTGGGTTCACATTCCTGTGCGTTTCCGCCAGTACTGCATTCCTTTTGTACCACACACAACGCCTTCGCTTTGATGAGCCGATTCTGCTTACTTATTATCATCTCAAACAGTTTATGTACTTTCCTTTACATTACGTGATGGCTAATTCAGTATTATTCACTCGCTTATTTGTGTTTTCTTTCTCTGTATTACTCGATTATATTCGCTTGTTTGGTATCTTTAGATTTCGCCGTGCATCACATCATCGAGTGCGATTTCACCGATGTTTTACCCGCCTGCATTCTAGACAATGACATATACAAATGTAGACTTTCTCAACTGTCACTATTACTATTATGAATCGATCACTTTTATATTCATTATCTAAATACAGTATAAAAAATACTCTCTTCATTCATAGTTTTATCTTATCTATCTACTGAACTAGGACAGGTCTAAAAGACATTTTTGTATCTGTTTTCTTAAAAAGAAATCTAGCAGTCATACAGACGCACTTACATTTTTTAATATCGAATATTGGACATTCTATTCTGAAGTATTCACTATTTACCAAAGGAAACTGATGTCAAAATAAATGTTCGTACGAGTAAGCAGTATCAACAATGATATATTAAACGACTTTTAGATACAAGTAAATTAACCTGGATGTTGGTTGGTTGTTTTAGTTTTACGGCATATCAACCCTTTTCGGGTTATTTAACGCCGAATCCAAAGATTTTGAAGAAAACATTTTTAATGGAATGTATTTGTTGTTTTCAAGTCGGTTTCTATTTAACCCAGGTACTACCACTCCGGGTCAGAGTGGACCTGGGAGCAATGTTAATTAAAGGGTAGTTCCACACTCCCCAAAGCCCACAAGCTGGGACCTCACCACTGGATATAGTTTTAAGGTCATATCCAGGACCCCCATTGAGGGACTTTTACCCTCTGCAGGGAGGCAGTCGGTGTATTCAAATGCCCCACCAACGGGGCCTAACCTGGAGCTATTCTCAATTTACTTTGTTTGGGATTGTATATAGAAAATGAAATTATAATTACAGGTAAACAGACAACGCTGAAATAGTTAACTGTATATATACAGGGTGACCAATAAAAAAAAAAAGCTAAATAGTCTTTTGATGCGATGTTTTGAATATAATAAACTAGTTATGACCAGAGTTTCATTTCATTCGGATAAAACACTAAGAAACGGGGCCTAATTAGAGTTAAGGCCCATTTTTTGCGGGGGGGTCATTCATATATATATATATATATATATATATATATATATATATATATATATATTAAATTGCTGTTTTTCTGAAATGTCTTAAATAGGCAATACAGTGTACTACACGTTGTATATATGTTTCTGATTTCTTTTTTTTTCGACCATTTTTCCCCTAGTCCAAGCTGTTAGTAGATGTGAGCTTACTGTAAAACAATTCGCTGAACATTGATATATTTTTAACTTTCACTGTCAAGACATTATCATGATTAAAAAATAGAAACATAATATAAGATCCCTCTACAAAACTAATAAATTAACCACTAATGATGATGGATGATATTTAAAACATAAACCCTCACTTTTTATAGTCATCATTTGGAGTTTTTATTAGTAATGCTTTTATTATTCTATAATATATTTTAAATATATGTTTTATTAGGTTATTTTCTTTTTTTCCATATTTCATTATAATGCATATTATTATTATAATAATAAAATATTAAATAATAATAATAATAATAATGATAATAATAATAATAATAATAATAATAATAATAATAAGTGTATTAATTCTTTTGATTTTTTTCCTTTCTCTATTCTTTTTCTTTTCTCTCTCTCTTTCGTTTCCATCTCGCCTTTTTCCTCTCTATTTCAGTGTTTCATTTTTCTTTAAATATTTTTATTCCTTTCCTTATTTCCACGTTTTCACCTTTTTCAAATATATTAAATGCCGTTATCTTGGCTTACTGTAAATATCTCGTGGTGTGGCCTGCTTGTTATTCTGGCTTGAAACCTCTGCAACATTTTCATGAAGGATTTTACTTTTATATTAAAAATATAGCCCAATAACGTTCCTAGTTCTTAAAGGCTGAATGAAACTCTTATGATTGTAAAGCGGCTTAAAACATATATATATATATATATATATATATATATATATATATATATATATATATATATATATATATATATATATATATAAGTCATCGCGCGAAAGAGCAGGACACAAAATGTTTTAAATAATAATAATAGAATAACAATAACAAAGACGCTGGCGAGGATTACTATTGACCGTAACAAGTTATACACTACTTTTGAAATTTTCATCTCCCTTTTTCTGGTTATATGCTGAATATTTGTTAATAAAACCTGTGTGAAATATGTTCCTTATTAAATTTTAAAGATTTTCTATTCTGAAAGAAGTTTTAAAAAATTTAATCCAAAGAAGTTATTTTAAAGTTTTTTGTCAAAAACATCAGATTTTCTCATTATTCAAACCTGTATTACAAAGAGTGGGTTGCAAAGATGAGTTGTGGTGTGAGCAGAAATACAAAGTGAAACGGAGAGGATATTCAAACCTGTAATAACACAAAGGAAGTGTTGCAAAAATGTGTGGTGTGAGGAGAAATACAAACTGAAATAGAGAGAAGAAGAGTTTTAAAATATAATCTTAAAAAGATAAGATACAAGTTAGTGAAGCATTTTATCCAAGGCACGAAAATCCTTAAACATTTTGTTTTTACTATAGGCTTTAAAAATAAAGGTACAAGACTCAATTTGAAATTTATTTATTTCAAAGTGAACTTTTATAAATCTTACAAAGTAAGGTATAAAAATTTAATTTAAATTGAATCAAAATTTACCTTGGATTTATTTTGTGTAATGTACATTTTGTTTCACTTTTAAAACATTATCTTTCATCTAGCAATTAATGATATAGATATACAATGTTCAATGAGTTTTTTAAAGTGCAACAGAATGTACATTACATAAAATAAATCCAAGGTAATTTTTTGATTCAATTTAAATTACATTTTTCTAACTTACTTTGTAAAATTTATAAAACTGCACGTGGACGATAAATAAATTTCAAATTGAATCTTGTGGCTTTATTTTTAAGGCTTATAGTAAACACATTTTGTTTAACAATTTTCATGCCTTGGATGAAATGTTTTTCTAAAGCTCCCCTCTTTGGTAGAGCACTCTCGTAAATTATCTTACTCGCTACTTAATTTAGCTGAAATAATGCGAAGCTCGCAATTTGTTTACAAACAAAACGTTTGAGCCCTCTACGAGTAGCGGACGGATGTTTATTTAAATACGCATTCGGATAGCTTAATTTCGGCCACCGATTCCGTAGTCAGGGGGTAGGACTGCCGACTGTCATCACGACGGTTCTAGGTTCGATCCTCGGCTTGGGAGAGGTGTTAGTCTAGCGGCACTGATGAGTTGTGAAACAACGAAACAGGTCTGTATGTCGATGACTAAAATATATTTTATATATATATATATATATGTGTGTGTCTGTGTGTGTGTGTGTGTGTGTGTAGGCAACCGATTATTTCTGGACTTTATTTTCAAATTTTAATTAATATTAATTCCATATTTTTATTATTAAATTCTCTGGGAAAATGATAAATTTTCTATTAGAAGTCTGCTTATGTAAGTGGTAAGTTTTCTATATGTTCAATTTAGTGGTTGTCTGCAATTAAATATGTTGTATTAATTTTTAAAATCATTATTCTTTTTTTTTGGTATTTGTTTTCCACAATATTCAAAGGCTTTTCAGACACCCCACACGCACATATATATATGCACACACACACACACACACACACACACACACACACACACACGTATATATATATAGAGAGAGAAAGAGAGTGAGAGAGAAAGAGAGAGAGAGAGAAATAAAAACAAGTCATGTGTTCATCAACGTTGTGTGTTTATTTCGAAACTTTCATCTTAATTAATGCAGTTAAGATAACAAAACGCAAGTACAAATATTTGAAAATATATTTTTGATGGAATGAAATTTATAACCTCGTTCTATTTCAGAAACGCAACACGTTGTTAGAAATTCAAAAAAGAGGGGGAGCATGGCGGTTTTTGTAACATATTATCGCTAATAATATATGAATAAATTCATATTCCTTTTTGAAAAAAAATATGTCGGTTATAATTCAAATAAGGATTCAAACAGAAATGATGTGATTGTGTTTTTGTTATATAATTTAATGACTGATTATATGTATTAATTATCAAAGGAGATGTTTTTTTATGATGTGAGATAGAAAACAGTGAGATAGTAAAATTAAGGTATGTTCTTTTAATAAATGTTTACCCATTAATGACTATGCATTATAGACACCTCCGCATTGTTTAAGTGCGCTTTCATTTGCGATAAGCCCTAATTCCAAAAGTCTCCGTCGTTGTTTATTTGAAATAAAATACAATTATTTTCGCTTGTTTAAAGTCAAAAGTACGATCGGTCTGTAATGAACAAGAAATAATGCATTTAAAGAATGGTTAATTATTATATTGCATTATGTTCATTGAGGCTTTTCTCTAAACTCAGTCGGGGTTCAGCAACATATATATGATGGCACTTTTGGCAAGAACAGTGCATATACGTGCATTGGAAACTGGTTTGTTTTGATGATTTGTTTTTATTTTATAGTTGTGATATGGTTTGTATGAATAAAACCCTAGTTTGTTTAGTTTGTTGCAAATTATTGTACTAATGGTGTGTGTGCTTGAAGGAATATGGCGGTTTATAGGAGAACTATCTGTTGTATATGATTTTTACTTATTTGTCCTGGAAAATATTTGTGTTAGATTTTTCGTGGCATTTAATAGAAAATACATGACATATTGAAAGAGTTTCAAAGTATTCGTGAGGTATTTTAATTATTCGGTCATATATTATATACTGCAAATGACGAATGCACGTAGAAAGAAAGCAATTGTCATACTTTTTTATTTTGGTTAGTAAATGATGTCCATGCTTTGGTTGTTTTTATTAGTTTTTAAAACATGTGTTGATAGTCACAATACTTCTATTTACTATATTAAAATCAGTGTTTTTATATGTGTCTCCGTCTCTCAACAGTGAAGAAGCTTTTTACAGATATGTGCCTTTTCCATTATTACAATATCACCACCTTTATAATTATGTTGTAGTTATTCGCTAGGTATTTGAAGGCATCTATGTATGACTTTGGTAGTACAGTATCACAGGATTGAATAACTGCGACTGACACCTTTTATCAAATATTCTTATATTGTTTCAAATGAATAACTTATCGCCATCCAATATCCATACGGTGCAAATCTAAATTTTAATGAGTTATTTAGCGCAAATTAGTGTCTCATGGGTACAGATCACAATACTAATATGTTATTTTTCGCTAGTCAGTGTCGTTGGGTGCTGATAACATCACTAATAAGTTATTTATCGCTAGTCAGTGTATGGTTGGTCCAGGTCACACTACTAATAAATTAGTTATCCCCAGCCAGTGTCTTCTGAGTAAAGATAACCTTACAAATACGTTATTTATCGCCAGCCAGTGTATGGTGGGTGTAGGTCGCAATGATAATACTTTAGTTATCACCAGCCCGTATCTGGTAGATGGAAATCATAATACTGCTTAGTTATGTATCACCAGCCAGTCTCTAGCAGATGCAAGTTCCAATAGTAATAAGCTAGTTATCGCTAGCTAGTGTATGGTACGTGCAGATCACAATACTAATGATTTTTATCGCCAGTTGGTGTGTGCTGGGTGCAGGTCACAATATTAATAAGTTATTCATCGCCAGTCAGTGACTGACTAGTGCAGATCACAATACTAATAAGTTATTTTTAGCCAGCCAGTGTCTGAAGATCACTATACTAATAAGAAAGTTATCGCCAGTCAGTGTATGCTGTGTGGGTTTACAATACTAAAATGTTAGTTATCGCCAGCTAGTGTATGGTGAGTGAATGTCACAATACTAATAAGTCAGTTATCGCCAGCCAGTTTATGGTTGGATCAGATTACAATTCTAATAAGTTAGTTATTCTCAGTCAGTGTTTGTTTGGTGCAGATAACAATACTAATAAGTAAGTTATTGGAAGTCATTGTATAATGGGTGCAGGTTACAATCCTAATAAGCTATTTTATCGCCAGTCAGTGTCTAGTGGGTGAAGATCACAATACTAATAAGTTATTCATCATCAGTCAGTGTATGATGCTGGATGCAGGTAACCATACTAATACGTTAGTTATCTTCAACCAGTGTCTGGTCGATGCAGCTCACAATACTAATAAGTTATTTATCGCCAACCAGTGACTGCCGGGTGCAGGTCACAATATTAGTTATTCATCGCCTCACAGTGTATTGTGGGTACAGATCGCAATATTTATAAGTAAGTTATCGCCAGCCAGTATATCGTGAATGCACATCACAATATTACTAAGTTAGTTATGGAAAGCCAGTATCTGGGCGGTGCATATCACCATGCAACTTTACTTATTGTCAGGCGGTGTATCGTTGGTGAAGATCACATTACTAATAAGTTATTTATCGCCAGCCTGTTTCTGGTGGATGCAGATCAAATCACTAATAAGTTAACAATAACCAACTAGTGTTCGGTCGGTGCAGGTTACAATAATAAGTTAGTTTTCACCTGCCGTTTTCTGGTCGGTGCGGATCAAATTACTAATGTTATTTATCGCTAGTCAGTGTCTTAGTTCTATTTTTTACTAATATATCTTCAGAAATTATCCATATTTGTCTACAAAAATATTTTTTTAATTAACGATCTGATCGGGACTAATACTGAACTGATTATTCTATTCAAAGTATTGTATTGTTTGTTTGGATAATTCTCTTGAAGGGCATTGTATTGTTATATGATGATGTTTTCAACTACCGTGGAATTCCCACTGGTTTTGCTAGTTATTATTAGTATTATTATTATCATTATTATTATTATCAGTAGTAGTAGTCGTAGTAGTAGTAGCAGCAGTAGTAGTAGTAGTAGTAGTAGTAGTAGTAGTAGTAGTAGTAGTCCTTGACTTGGCTATTGCCTTATCCGCTAATCATTGGAATCGGTTGTTTCCGCTGCCAACGCATCTGCTGATAACATCACGTGTAATTATGATATCGGAATTTCTCGCCGGCAACATGATTTACATAATGAAGACATGTGCCTCCGATAACAACGCTACTTTAACTTCTTTATGCTTTTTTTTTCTTAGTCAATTGCTGATTTATCTCTCCCTCAACATTTAAAAATAAAACTGTTATAAATACAAAATAAAACAAATACTCTGTTATAACAACCATTTCTCAGTGGATGAACGTATGCGTTTGCAGTAGAATATCTCTGCTTCTCACGGATTACTTGTAAACCTTCGCTTTCCATAGTATTTAATATTGTATTTAATATTTCAATGTGCCCGATTTCCTATTCGTTAAGATAGTATTATACTGGGTGTCCCAAGAGAAACTAACGGATAAAATTAATTCTATAACTTCCTTCATTTTTACTATTTTTTATTCCCCCCCCTCCGACAAAAAGGGGGAGGACCTGTAGATTCACCCTTGCCAATTCGTCCGTTTGTCTGTACGCACTTTTCCCAATAACTACGCCTTAAAATTTATTGAAATTTTGCACAAACATTAAACATGATATGAGTAAAATAGTAACAGAACGGATTTTCGGGGAAAACTCCACTTGCCCCTACCCCCATGGGTGCCTTCCGGATTAAAATAGCTAAACTTGACACTTTTGTGATTATTAAAGAAAAATTGATGCCTTTGATTTTTAATAAAACTTTCTGAAAAGTTATAACTAACTTATTGCTATGTAATTTTATTTGCTATACTTCGCGATAACTCTTGGGTGTGCCCAAAATGCTGGTTTCGGGCTAATATATACAGTCCATTTTTGGGACTATTTTACCATACTTGTTCAACATTTTTTGTGTATGTCTATTTAGCATTTTTGCATCGTGCTAAACTCAAATTTAAATATGTTAAGGCCTTGGGGACTTGTGGAGCGTGATAGAAGTAACAATGATAAACTTAGTCATTTCTTTTATTTTTTATGATTGCGTAGAACTCAAATTTACATATTTTCAGGCCTAAAACTGCACCGTTTGTTCTTTTTTACCAGGATTTGACGTCCTCTGGGGACTTTTAGATCTAAATGGATCGGATGCTTAAATTACTCATTTTTAAGCGTCGTTTACTGTGCACTCACACGTCAAGTGTTTTTTTTTCTTTGGAGCATTTATAATAATATAAGCAAGGTCATCAGGAGTGGTTACACCACAGAGGAACGAATCTTTATACAGTGATACTTTCGATTGAACGAGTCAGTATCCGAAACTGAAAGAAAAATTCGACGCCACTTTGAACAAGAAATCCACATTATCCTAATGCTATTAAAACCATCATGGCTCTATATCATCAGCAAGGATATGTAGTGTATCTTCCTTTATCTGTTAAACCTCACCCTGCAATAATTGAGGAAAATCGTCTAGCATTAGCTGAAAGTGTGGACGGAGATACATTCATATCAATAAGAAGAAGATGAGATCTCAATGGAGTGTCGATTATCTCCTCCTCGAATGTTTCATGAAGAGGCCAAGTACTCATACAAAATTCAATTGGTGCAAGAGCTTCAGTAAAGAGCTCATAAGGAAAAGTTGAAATACTTCCTACAATTCAAAGATTTAATCAAGGGGGGGTCTAAATATTGTTTTAACAGAAATGCGTATAAGGCAGGATGGACACAGTAACTCTGCTCAAGGACGTTATGCAAACAAGTAATTTCTTGTGACTGTGAAATGTATATGCCACGATGATCACCAGATCCCATCTGTTCAGATTTCATATACGGCTATACGCAAACAAACCGGCCATATTAAAAGCTTTCAATAACAGTATTGAGGAGGACATTAGAACCATATGCCCTGGTATATTAACTAATGTGCTTGATAACGCCCTAGAGAGGGCACATGATTGACATTTGAATACCATTTTTATAACTAAAATTAGAACTTAGAAAAAAAAAAAAACATCCTAGATTAAATTGCGTAAAAACATAAGAGAAAGTGTACTATGATACTGTACTATATTTTAAGAAAATAATCACAGAAAGGCACATCTATTTAATAATACAATTTAGCGAATATACCTTAAATAGTAAAGAAGTTATTCATATTTAAAATCCGGCAGTGGGACAGGGTCAGCATTTTTTCTAAAAGACAATACTGCACGATACGGGATAATCTGTATAATATATAAAGTGATATGTCTCATTCACATACACAGAAATATGGCTAACAATTTTATTAATATCATTGTAGGAATACAATACATATGTTGTATCTTTCACCGTAATTAATGTTTCCGGGCATTTTTCTCTGGGACATATTTACTAATTAGATATTCACAGCTTCAAGATGTCTCTTCCTCGTGAGCAAAATAAAAAATATTTGGAATATATAAAAATAACTTTATTTAAAAATAAAATCAAGGCATTTATTTCGTTAAACAAACTGGTATTCTTGTTTTAATTAATTGCTGTTATAAATAGAAAATTAACTATTGGACATAGTTATGTGATTGTAGGTGTTTTTAAGTACTAACATAAAACGTGGTATAATTTCCATAAGTCGAACAGTTGTTTTCATTTTTTATCTTACTGCCACAACCTCCGATCTTCAGATGGATTTTATCGAACCCGAGGACCATATGAAAAATCGCATCTTTATAATATTTCGACTTTAAACTTTTATTTCTTCCATGCGAATATCTTGTCCTTAGTCATTGTGTCGGGGCTGATAGAAGTTTTATTGCCCGATGATATTTTTATATTGAAAGAAAAACCTAGTAATAATCAGTTCTAAGTTACCGGTTAATTTTTCACTACAGAATATACTAAGAAAATAAATAATAATTACGCAAGAGACATACACTCCCATAACTGACTGAACAAATACGATCTACTCGTATGGATGTAATAAATGTTTTAATTTTGAATTTTATACATATTTCTGAGTTAGATATAAATACTTAAGTTCGACATTAAAAGATTCCCGAGGTCAACAAGGTGCAGCTTGTGTTACATTGGTCGAAACATTTAAACATTAACTATTCTGTACTGATGATTTAGAAACTTAATGTTTAGTGAACGCAGTCTATGATTGCGGCCGGATATATAGACCTAAAGTATTATTACATAAAAATTATTGATAGAGTTAACTAGAAAAAAATGTGTGTGCAATTTAGCAATGCATGCATGAAAGACAATTGAAATTAGTAGAAGCATCTCCTAGACAATTAATCATTTCCCTTGAATTTAATGATAATAAAGTCACTTACCTTACGGTATTGATAGCCTACTATTTATACGAGACATTAAATATGTTAGCTAGTAGTCAGGACTAACCCTGAGAGATAATTATGATACCGGTGCAGCGCTTAAGATATAATCAGCGATTCTCATCATGATTCTATCCATTAACATATTGCCTTGGTCTAAATGATAAAAATATGTAGCTCTCGTCTTGAAGCAACTTAATAAAAAATAGGTGTAAAAAGCATTTTACTTAGTATAATAGTATTTTCATTAATGTAACAATATGTATATACACGTGACAAATAATATTTTTACAAAGGAGTCACCACTTACTGCCACTCGAGAAAAAGGGTTAACGAGTGTACAATATTCAAAGGAAACATGGAGTAATCTGTAGTAGTAGAAATTTGCTAAATAGGATTACTTAGAGGGATGGCTCATGAAAATTTTTTTCACGTTGGTATTGAAGACAATCATATTGTATTCAACTGGAAAGCAGGAAAACAGAACAGAGTTCCACAGGCGTGTAGTTCTATGAATAAAACATTGTTTATGGAATATACGTTTAGGTTTAGGCATAGATAAAGAGTGGGGTAAATTGTTGATAATGATTTCAGTTACACGAGTGTTTTTCATGAAAGTCCGGATAGACGGGATCATAGATTGTAGTTCAGACGTGCACTTGACATGAAAATAACATTAAAGCAAAGACAGGCTCGCAACATCTCTTCTGTTATAAGAAGTTGCAGGGAAGAGAAAAGAGCATCCCCTACTAGGCTACGAAGTATATTTTGAACTCTGTCAAGGCGGAATAAGCAACTTCTAGCATCTCCTGTCCAGATGTGGCAACAGTAAAATTGTTTTATTAATACCCGGAAATGAACAGTTAATATCTATTAGCTACGTTTCGGGGTTGTGTGAAACATTTTATTTCATTTTATAAATACAATTAAAAATCTTGTTGTGGGTGTATTAAGGTGTTTTAGCTGATGCAAATCAAGACCGCTTTTTAACGATGTATTTGGCAATAAAATTCAATGCTCGGATTTTATATTAGTCTAACGCATATTTAAAATATGCAAACATTTAATCCCAAATACCTTTTTTCATATTAAAATCAAAACCCTATAAAACTGAACTAAACCGTTTAGAGTAGCGTTCGATCAAAAGCTTGCTATATTATGAGAAAAAAGTTAGTATTATTAAACATTTACTCGTTCATAGTGCCATCTTCTAATATTACTATGTTATAAACAAATGATTTCCAGTAAAGCAACTGGCCCTAATGGCATCTCAATTATAGTGTTAAAAAAGCTTCAACCAGAACTTGCTCCTATACTTACGAAACTATTTAAGCGCTGCCTTAAGGAGAAGTGCTTTCCGACTCCCTGGAAGACCTCATCAGTTTGCCCTGTATTTAAGAATTCAGGTGAAAAGTCATCTCCCTCTCAATACAGACCTATAAGTCTCCTGTGTGTTATGAGTAAGTTGCTTGAATCCATATTAAATAGAGAAATAGTCAACCACCTCAGCAGGCATAACCTTCTTAGTGACACACAGTATGGTTTCCGCTCTGCAAGATCTACGCAGATGTGCTGACGGTTATATCCCGCAGGATTAGTGAATCTCTTGACAAAGGCTTCCTTTCTAGGGCAATTGCTCTTGACATATCAAAGGCCTTCGACAAGGTATGGCATAAGGGTCTACTTCACAAGATTTCCAGCTACGGTATAACTGGAAATGTTTTCTCAATCATTAAATCATTTCTCTCCGATAGGCTCATAAGAGTAGTGGTAGATGGACAAAAATCGGAGGCCTGCAATATAAATGCTGGAGTCCTTTAGGGGTCAATCCTGGGCCCAACTCTCTTCCTGATCTACATCAATGACCTCCCTAAACACATACTTAAATCATTCGTTGACATCTATGCTGATGACACGACCATCTACGGCAACACATCAAAGGCTGTAAATGACAAAGTTCTCTCTGATTCTCTCTCCTCTGATCTCGAGCGCGTGGTTCAGTGGGGGAAGATGTGGCTGGTTACCTTTAATGCATCCAAAACAAAACTCCTATCCTTACATCATCAACGCTCTGATCCCCATCTGGCATCAATTGTGATTAATGGCTCTCGTCTGGGTGAGGCCCCGTGTTTTGACAAGCTTCTGGGTTTGACCTTTACTCCTGATCTGAAATGGAACACGTACATCAAGTTTGTTGCCAAGGTCGCTGGAAAGATGGTGGGATCCTTCTACCGCCCCAGAAGATATCTCACTACTGATGCAATTCTCTATCTATATAAAAGCCAAGTACGTCCAAGGATGGAATACTGTTGCCATATCTGGGCAGGAGCTGCTAAAAACAACCTATCCTGCCTTGACAGAGTACAAAATATACTTCGTGGCTTAGTGGGGGATGCCCTTTTCTCTACCCTGCAACCTCTCTCCCACAGAAGAGACGTTGCGAGCCTGTCCTTGTTTTATCGTTATTTCCATGGCAGATGCTCGTCTTAACTCCAATCTCTGGTCCCCCCTCGCCAATCTTTCACGAAAAACACCCGTCTAGCTGAATCCACTGTGAAAAATTTCCCCCACTCTATATCTGTGCCTAAATCAAAACGCGGATTCCATGAACAAAGCTTCTTTCTTAGAACTGCACGCCTGTGGAACTCTGTTCCGTCTGCCTTCTTCCCTTCGGACTACAACTTGGTTGTCTTCAAGTCCAATGTTTACAAATTCCTAATGAACCGCCCCCTTAAGTAAACACTTCAGCAAATCTCCTCACGAACGTAATGTACTTGCAATAACCCTTATCCCTGAGTGGCTTCCGGGCCTTGATAAGTGGTGATCACTGTGTAAAAAAAAAATATTTTAATATTTTAGCGAGCGATGTCGAAGTTCTGAAATAGTATCAGATATTTTACATGCTATTAAATGTAGCAAATATTTACGTCTATGGCAAAGTAAAATCAGAATGATGTCGTATTTTATTAGAATGCCACGTACATATTTCTATTCATTAAACGAGTTATCAATACCGATTTTAACGGTCATAAAACATAAACTGTCATTATTTTATTTCAATTTCCTCAATTTATATATGTTTATATCTGTTTATTTTTAAAATCAGATATATATGTAGAATTTGCAGTTTACATTACTGATAAAAAAAGGTAAACAATGGTTAAGCTATTCTCTCACCTTAGGTATTATCTGATCCTTTTTTCTCATTCTGTAATACTTTCATTACTCTGTCTTAAAAAGTCACGCATTATGAACATGAAGCTGACTTACTTAATAATTAGAAGCAATAATTAGACAATTCGACGCGGGTTTCTTCTTGCAAAAGAACCTGCTACTTATGTAATTGTTTCAAAAGCTTTATCTCTTAATTTTCCTCATTTATTCCCAACCGGCCTAATTAAAACACACACACACAATTTATATTGACTTTTTGTCCATATATATTCTCTTCGTATAAATATATATATTTCTTGACACAGACTATATTTTTAAATGTTTTTTTTTGTTTTTTACCTCAATCTTTTTGTGTTATATTTTCCGTGCTACATATAAAATATATCGTATGGAAAATATTTTAAAAAATAGAATGTTTTTAAATATCCGTAACTTTTTGTTTCTTTTTCATAAAGTGCAACGTTAGTCTAGACAGATTAAATGTGATTCTGTTATTGTTTATAAAAAACTCATTTTTTCCATCTCTTTGCCTTCACGGTATATTATAAAACCAAACAGACATCGGAAATTCAAATATTTTTTTTTTGTATTTGACAAAGCCACGGCTTATAAATACTTTCATATTTTTGTAGAAGGTGTATTATCCGTGTTGCTGCCAGGCACAATCTTAATCATTTATTGCTGTCGTCGACATCATCATCGTCGCCGTCGCCGTCGCCAAATATTCGAAAAAGGACAGTTTCACCTACTAATTCTCCCAGCAATATTGTTTATAATGTGCTTTGCGATTAAATTACTGTAAATAGTTTTATTTGCTGGGAATTATATAACATCATTTAATTCCCCTATTTTTATTAGTTTTGCTTTTTTCATGAATCACGAATTTAGCCCACAGTTATTTACTGTATGACAAGGTTCCACCTCTCGTCTCCTTCACAAAACGCCGCTTTACAAATAATTACATACACATGTATTCAATCAACATTAACACTCCAGCAACAAAATTCTACCTGTTTACTATAGATCCCCCAAAATTACAAAATTTAATTTTCTCTACCAGCATCTTCCTCGGACCGCTTGCCTGTAAATTTCCGTAACGTATACTTGTTCCCCCCCCCACCTACTCCGAACAAATCCATTGCTGCTCAACTCTCAACATATGAATTTCGCCCAAATCCGAGTCGTCCCTTCATTTCGCTAACGATACGCCTTGTTTGAATCGAACGAAAAGAAAACAAATTCGTAGAATTCAACAAATCAACGATTTGTTGTGCTTGCTTCTAATTCTGCCTTAAACAAGAAGAAAAATTATTTACAAATCTCTGTTCTCTATAATCCAGATTTACCGTTTGATCTTGTTAACGAGTCTTAAATCATAGCGATATAGCAATAAAGTTTTAACGAATATATGCAACGCCACCCGGTGTATCGGCCGGGGGCAAGCAAATCAGGGCTGGAATTCCGCATGCGAAAATTATCATGGAGAAGATGTACGTGATTTGCATTAAAAGTATGTAATATGTTCGAATGAACAACATCCGACCCCTATTAGATGTATTTTTAACCTCACCCCGGCTTATATGGCAGCGATTATCTACCCAACAATGTAATCATCTAAAAGAAGGAACGCCTTTCATCCGTGTACGAAATAAAAGGTTTCTTATTACGTAGTAAACATCTGTGCATATAATTTCATTCTTTTTCTTTTCTTTTTTTTTTTTGCGAGATCGTCTTTTTATCTCACACACGTAATTAAATTTCCTAATTCAGTCTCGAGCGGACTACACGCTAAGTCAGATCGTCGTTATCACGTGCTTTACGCATTGCATCCATTTATTTGATGCAATCTTATGGCAATTTAACCTGTCCTTGTTTTATGTACGAGTCATTACCTTGTAACGAAATGTTAGTGAATATAAAAACTTCTGTTACAGCTAAGAATCCGATTATGTGCGACATTTTCTTTTATAATAAGGTCATATGATTTCTCATTTAATCACTGTCAAGCGAAAATATTCTAGAGTCAATTAATATCCATGATCTACAGTCTCGTTATGGTTTTGAATATTCCTTTAAAAGAAGGGTCGTATAATATGAACAACCCACCTAATTGTGAAACATTTCAATTACTTAGAATTCGACTGTTATTCAAAGCAATACTGAAAATAATATAATTAACTTAAAATCCAAAATAATATAAAACTCATTAGACCTATATCAAGTAGAGGAACTTAAATTAGCTTAAATACAAAAACACTGATTTCGCAGAGAAATGTAAAGATAAATATCTTCAGAATAAATAATAAACAAAAGTATATATATATATATATATATATATATATATATATATATATATATATATTGTATATGTGTGTGTGTGTATTTACATTTTTTTAATGTATGGATATGGTTATTTTAAGTGTTTACATTTATTTGAGTTGGGATGATTCATAATATTAAGCTATGTAAAAATGATTATTACTGTACTAATATATATGTGTGCGCATGTAGTTATCTACATACAATAGTATTTCCTTGTATCAGAACTCATTAGTCCTGATAAACTAGCACTTTCCATAGCCAAGGATTGAACTTAGAACCATCGTGTTAATAATCACCAGTTCTACTCATCAACCACCGAGAGAGGCACAAGAGGTGACCCCAACCAACGTCTATTTCAAACAAACAATCTGTTCACAACTGTTATAGTGTTCAAACCGTTCGTCTTTTTTATTTACAAATAAAGAGCGAGCATCGCATTTACAGCCAATTAAGTAGCGGATGATATTATTTACAACAGATTATTTACAACAGTGCTCTCTCTGTCTCTCTCTTTGAGAGAGAGAGAGAGAGAGTACTGTCTGTCTATTTATATATCTATATATATATATATATATATATATATATATATATATGTCTTGATGTATTTATGTATTTAACTATGTGCACATATAGTTATGAATAATAATAATAATAGTAATAATAATAATAATAATAATAATAATAAGAAGAAGAAGAAGAAGAAGAAGAAGAAGAAGAATTGAGACACCTCGGTTGGAAGATCAGGAAACGCAAAACCATACACAATGCACTACAACCAAAGGACGATGTTGACCGACTCTACGTGAAAAGAAAAGTGGACTAGTTAATATAAAAGACTGTGCCCATGGCGCATAAAAAACAATGAAAAATATATAATGCAGAAAACGGAAAGGATAACTATGTCAGCGAAAGACACTAAAGAAATCGACAAAACATAAAACAGAGAGATAAAAGATAAGATGAGAAAAGAAAAATGGGAAGTGAAACAACTACACGGAAGATTCACAAGGATGACAAAATGAGAATAACGGAAACACTTGGATATGGATGCGAAAAGGATACATAAGCCGACAATCTAATTCCTAATAACCGCAGCACAAGATAACTCGACAATAACCAAAAACATCAAAGCAAAGGTCGATAAAAAAACAAGACAACCGTAAATACACACTCTGTGAACAAAGAGACGAAGCGATAAAATATATAATATATGAATGTAGCAAACTGGCCTAAAAGAAATATAAAAGCAGATACGACCAATTGGAAAGCGCAGTACACTGGGAATTATGCAAACAACTGCATCTCAGACTCACAGATAACTGATACAAACCTAAGCTGGCAACAATACTTAAAAACGAGAATCACAAAATCCTATGGAACATGGTTATACAAACTGATAAACCCATCCAAGCAAAAAGTCAATATGTAATAATTACAAAGAAAAAATCTTGTCAATCTTAGATTTTGCTGTTCCAGCTGACCACGGGGGGGAAATATATATAAAAAAAAGAAACAGAGTAAATACACAGAGCTAGCCAGAGAGTTGAATCGAATAGGAAAGGTGAAGGGAATCAAAACAATATCCATTATAGTAGGGGCACTAGGAACAATCCCGAAAAACTGGAATCAGAGGCATGATTTTAAAAATACAACGAACAACATAATTACACCACCTGAAATATTAAAGAACGCTCTTGAATGTGGAAACTAACACTCAGGAAAAACAAGTGCAGACCAGAAAAACTGCTACAGAGACAAAATATGAAGCGTTACATGGAACCAATAACATTGAAGTTGTATATCTATAAGTTCACTAAACTCATCTCACTCCCCATTCCCACACCATTGCCCCCTTACATAAAAAAGAATGAGACCGGATAACCAGGAAGTTAAGGAGAAAGGAAAGACCGAGGAGTAAGCACTGACCAGACCTCCACTGTGTAAGTGCGAAGAGAAATGGGATCTTGGGGAGATTTATTCCATTCAAATTTCAGCAAAGACCAATGAGAAATCAATGGCAAGCAGCTGTTGCGATAATGCAAATTTATTTGCAAATGTTACTGAAAGGCGTGGAGAGTACTGGAAAATCTGGGGAGACTTATTGTTACTCAGTTTCAAGGGCACACCACAGGCTATATTTAGTGGGATCTTTGATGACCTGTGTGAGAGTTTATTAGCCAATAATAATAACACTCTCTACTCTAAGCTGATGAACTCTAATTATAAATTCGACGAAAAATAATAACAAATATCGTACATAAACACATTTCCACCATTGAACAACTCTAAACTTGCATTCATCATTTATTATTAAAAATCAAAATAAGAACTCATTCATTTATTAAGAAACCATAACTGAGCGCAATTTTGTAAAATCTTTTCAATTATCCCACAGGGGAATGCGTCTCCAAAAACAACTTGTATATTTTTTATGACTTACTAGTTAGGAGACGTGTCACCTGTCTTCCAATAACGACTCAATCTACGAAAACCTTGTGGAATATGGTACTCCCAAAATTATTTTAGAAATATGTTAATAAAACACACCGGCATTTTAGGCATCTCACCTTGTAACCTGCGTCTCTTAATCATGCTAGTCGTACATATTCGCATTACGAAACCGACCCTTAAGCAGGCTCAATATTAAAAGGCAGGGCACGCTTAAAGTCTTTTAACGATTTAAAATATTATTCGATGTTTCAATAAATTTATTAAACCTAATTTTTTTCAAGTCATCAATAAAGACGACCCATGGAAGTCGAAAACTTTCGCAAATATAGCAATTTTTTTTACGTATAAATCTGAACAAACCGCGGACCTATCGAGCATATGGAATTGACATTGAAAACATTTTATTAATCCTTTTCCATAACATAACTGGTTTAATGGGATATGTTTGTAAAGTGTCTAAATATGATAAGGAAGCAGTAGTAAATTGAATAAACGGGCAGAGGGCTGAAGCATTTTAAAAACAGGAGCTGCCAAGTTTTGTGGCGACTATAGGAATACGTTCTTTTATGGTTGCATGTATTATTACATATTTCCCTGTGTGAATACTATGTGTGTGTACCATACTATATATTTGGGTAGGTTGTGTATTGATATTCATATAAAAACATTTTTCTGTTTATTTACAATGAAAAATAACAACGTGTTATATATAGCGTCGTGGAATTGCATTCAATAGGAAAAGATCTAGCTAATTTGCATAATCTTACAAACATTAATTTTAATGAAACTCTTATTAGTTTTTGTTCGGTTTTCTTTTGGAATAGTCATCTGTAGTTAATTATTATGTGTAATTATATTCATGAAGATATTTTACATGATTTATAATTGCGTAATATTTGCGTAAACAGGTTAGAGTAAACACAAACATATATATATATATATATGTATATATTTATATATATATATATATATATGTTTTAAAAAATGCCTACTAAATTCCTCTGTGAGTTTGGTTTACATACATAAACGTGTGAAAATCAAAAAAGAAAAGAATGGAATTTGCTGGGTGACTGTCGAACGACGGTATTACGAATATGCATGTGTGACATAGTGGCTATTGTTTCATATTTTACTTTTTTGCCTTGAAGCAAACATGTTTTCATAGGTCAAGCATTCACGTCAGAGGGGAAAGTACGCCGTAATCGAAACGTTTTGGTTTCGATTATTTGTAGTGGCGCACTAGTCTCCATTTTAACTTTTGGAAACCATTACTATGTATTGGGTCCAATATAATATAATAATAAATACGAAATCTACATTAATCAAAATATCATATTTATCCGTATTTTACGAATGGGTAATGCCGGGTGGTCTATAAGTTACTTACATATTTATTCTTATAAAACATGTAAACTTTTGTGTAATTTTAGAATTGTGGCCATTGTACATAAATATGTTTGGCGTTGGACAGAAGCACTTATGACCTCATGGGAGTGAAAATGAAAAGAGATTTAATGAGGAAAGAAAATATCGTAGATTAATTACAAATATATATGTTACAAAATGGAGAGAGAGAGAGAGAGAGAGAGAGGAGTAAACGTGGAGTGTAGACACGTTTACCAGAACCGAGGGTCAGCTGACCAGATTACGTATGAGTGACGTATTGGCTAGGCTGTGAGATTTGATTTGGACACAGAAGACAACGGACGGCTTCCCGTTGTCTCCTCCTCTCCACGGGGGGGGGGGGCGAACGCTGACGTGTGTAGAAGAAGAACCCACACAGGCCGATTTCACTTCCACCTTCTGCAGGACCTCTGGGGAAAGTGAAATAAAAAAAACTATAAAACTAATTCCTTGTCTTGGAGTGATTGAATATTCATCCAAAAACAGGTATCAAGTCTCCCTCCAGGATGATAAATTTCCAGATGGTCCAACATCGAAGAAGCAGAGGCAGGTTCTGAAAATACATGTCACACACACGATTCCCTTTATGATAATCAAACACACAACCATTTATATTAGAGACAATCATACGCACACGGAATCCTTTTATGTTATACACCAAACAGAAATGGTGCCCCTCAATGATAACGCTATGTAACAAAACGTTCAATTTGGTGCTCGTGGACCATTTCGCATCACCGATGCGATAATCGAACCTGTGTTTAAGAAAATACAACGTGGAAGCATGGAGATTTAGTGTCAAGAAAAAAGAAATAGACTAAAAAAGAAAAAAAAAGAAAAACCAATACAACACAATAAAATGTCTGGAAAAAAAAAGAAAAAAAAAGGAAAGAACAGTAGAAAAAGATACAAATCAACACACACACAACGTAGGGTCCATTAAAACACTAGGCGAATTAGAAAAATAATTAAGAAAAAAAGAAAGAAAAGCAATACACACGTATAACCTTTTCACGAAGAAAGAAAAGGAAGACATACAGACACACAGATGTAAAACTTTATATATATATATATATATATATATATATATATATATAGAGAGAGAGAGAGAGAGAGAGAGAGGGAGAGAGCGAGAGTGCGTTGAGAAACAGTTGGATCTAAGAGGTAGAGGTACGAAGTCAAATGTGGAACAAATGTTGAATAGAAACATAAAAAAATGTGTTTATTATGAACGCAAGAAGGCTTCATATGCATTGTGAATTCATATTTGGCGTTAATTTCCGTCGACTCGTTTGCTGTTGATGAGAAAAAAGCTGCGAATATTGTTACGTAGTTTTGTTGTTATTTTGTAATAGAGGTGTCTCTAATAGTATCAGAATTATTCTTTCTGTGGTTTTATAATTAGTTATACAAGGGCGTTTCAAAAGTAATCCCTCATATTTTCCCATCCGAATGAATGAGACAGAATTTAAAATTGCATAGTTATAATGACTAGACGTATGCATTCATGGACTGAAAATTTTATGTCTCGTTCAGTGTGAAACTTTGAGAAAGCAACCCCAGGCATTGACGTTGGTCAGAAATAGAAATCTTTGATTAAATTCCTGACAAATTATACTGAGAATGATAATAATAATATTTGGAACGGATAACATCACAAATAACATCATTCACGTATTCATGATTATTTTACTTTTAGAAAAGTTCTTGTATATCAAACTGCGCTCCAGACCTGTAAAGAAAAAGTGTATTGCGAATTTTTTTGACTTTACAAGCAAAACAATTTCTGGGAAACAAAAGGTAGTTCTTTTTTAAGGGATTTCTTGCATTTACGCAGTTCTTAAACTTTTGGAAATTAACAATGTATAATTTAATCTTGGAGATCGTCGTACCATGTGAGGGAACCTCATCCACCAAATAAGAGTTACTATTTGAAAACTATGAACTATGGCTAATTCCTCCAAAAAGTTTAGTTTACGCCAGAGATAATCATATTATGACAACAAAATATAGAATAAACTACTGCCTTTCGAAACGATGAGTTAATCTTGAGAGGATAGTGTTGTAAATATCGAATATATACTATACTTCTATAGGGTAATTTATGTAAATAATATTTGATTATTAATGACAATATCCTACACTACACCTCAAAGGTATAAATATAAACTAAGAAGATTGGAAAGATGGCGCCATGATAAACTAACCTATTGTACCTTAATCCTAGTAGATGGAGTAATGCCCCAATGAAACATTGAATTAAATTTGAATACGCCTTATATATAAAAGAATGGGAATCTCCGTAGAAAAACAAAGTGGTTTGCCGCTTATGATACAAGGGAAATATAAAGTAGGCTATACTCTGAAAAAAAGAGAAGGACATCTCCGGAGAGATGGACTCATGCAAATAGAATCGATTACTTTTAGTAGAACGTAAACAACAACACACGCAAATTAAAAAAAAAACACCCTGACGCCTACATCATAAAAAAACGAGGATAAACTCATCCCCTTAAACATGCTCTCCATATAGTCTTCTTGTACAATTTTATGATCTCAATATTCGTAAATTTGAGACAAATATTTTAAATAATCACGATTCTTAAATAAAAGAAAAAATTAATATGAATCTTCAATGCCTTTGGAGGATTTGTATGTCTAATAAAATATATGCATCACCGTAAAGAATTCTCGTATTATTGAAAATCCCTAGTACAAAATTTGAGCCAAACAAAAGTTGTTTTTTAATATTTCAAACAGGTGCATTCAAATAAATAACAAGTATGCGATTTCTCACAATCTCAACGATTATATCGCGTCGGCTTATATTAAATAACTTGATTCAATTTTATTATTCTTTAGTTGTATCCATTAAGTTTCTATATATTTGTGTTGGCGTGTTGTTCTTTCGGCAAAACTGATAAGTCATTTTTACCTTTACACTATCGCATAGTCTTTAATGCCCGTGGCCATTCATGAAATCGCCGTTTCGTTTCCTGTCTAGTGATTATTTATAACAGATTAAAGTTTTGAACTCAATCAAGCTCATTCTATTTTTTTAATCAGAATATGAGTCTATTATTCGTCGTTCTCCCTTTCCTGATTATGCTAATTTATTCGAAATAATGTCTCTGTTTGGAGCACACTTGAACTATACTGTTTGACGTGTGCACTTAAAACTTTAAACCATGTTATTATGTATAAATAATTTTGTTAAATCAACAGTAGGTCAATCACAGTGTAATTACAGCAACAATTAATTGTGGTGAGGTATGTGTAGCTTATTTCCGGTGTGTGTGTTTGTGTTTGTGTGTGTGTGTGTGTGTGTGTGTGTGTGTGCGTGCCGTAGCGGCAGTAATACAAAAAAACGAAGACAAAAAGTAATTCATGATTAGCAATTACTAGAGTAGTTCATGCTGGTTGTGTATGGTGTATACAGCTAAACTACTCCGAAATCTACTAATTGAAGGTCACTAATTAATGTTCGTTAAGTGGCACATCTGTCACTGACGGCGAAATTGGCGAAATGGCCACGCCCATTTTTAGCGAAGTACGAACACCTACCAGCATCTATACAACTGTATCTCTGAAACCGTTAAGCGTAGATGGTCATATAACCACTACAACATTTCCAGAATTGCCACATTATGGGGGGGCAATTATACATTATGATGTTCTAAAACTAATGGCTTTCGAGATATTTGCAATAAACTACTTTCAACATTGTACATCACACAGTGTATTGCATGGTGATGTTTATTATATTACTTATGTACATCATCCATATTTTTTTAGTTTAATTTTGTGGATTTCGACACTTTATGCTCTTACTGCAACCACAATATACCACACATTTTAAGTTCTTTGATCTCAATTCAATAATTAGGTCCAGAACTTATCTAGATCGACAGCTACCTTCTGATTGTCAGACTTAATGGTGATAGTAATTTGTTCAAAATTTCTCACAGCACGTTCCATTTGCTTGATCGATGATTTTTGATAAACATGAAAATAATATCTATTTTTGTTGATTCCTCTGTGGTAGCAAGAATAATTTTGGATAAAGTCTCAGCCAATTGACCAAATGTTTCAATGCCCATCTTTTTTATTGGTAGTCTACGTACGAGTTCCATGAAATCAACTGTTGTCATTTGAGCATCACATTTTACATTTCTTTTTTTCTGGGGAGGTTGGTTGACCAATTCTCTTGATTGGGATGCTTTATCTGTTTTTTTTTTTAAATCATATTCCATCCTTACCTTCAGTGGGCAGGAAATGAGATGTGCTTGTCAACTCATACTTCAGAAGCTCCAGCATCCTGTATCCTTTTTCACTTGCATAGTCAATGTACCTTATCGTTTCCGCCGCATCTTTTTTGACAAAGATTTTCTCCAATGGATGGAGCAGAAGCATGCTGTACAGAAACAAACTTACGAATAGTAGGTATTGTATCATGTAGATGCTTCTACTTTTTCTCAAGTATCATTTTAACAAAGTCTTTGTAACATTTCTCACCAGCTGCCAGGAACTCTAGCAATCCATCAACCTCGTATTTGGTATATCAGCTCCAGTTGAAATCTGGTCTTAGTATTGAATGGATTATTAATAGATTTTATGTAACCGAAAAGTGTTCAAGAACGTGCATAGCCGATTTTAGTAGAGGCTGGATTGAACTCGTGGTGTAGATTGAGTTCACTTTCATCTTTGTTCAAATTATACCATATAAGCAGTTGTGCTGCATGAAGATCTTTCTCGTGCTTTAAGAGATTCCATAAACCTACTGCTTACTTATGTCTTGTTATTCCAATGATACCCCTGCAACCTTTGCAGGTTTATTGTGACATTTTTCAAGTGTCATGTCAAATCATACTATGCTGCCTTATAGAGGAGCGTGGTACATCACTCGTCCACCTTGTGTGAAGCATATCTAAATACCAGGGAACTTCCTTTCTAAGTCAAGGCAATCTTCAAAGAAGAGTGTAACCCATCTGATATAGTTTGTTCGACCAAATCCAAAGAACAAGGGCATACATCTATGAATGGCTGAAATGAACATATGGCAATTGCCTTATCGGATGGAATGTGTAAGCTCACTTAAGGTTGATACAGATCATCTAGAAACAGCTTCCAATACCTCGCATTCTCATTCTCATTGCACTCTGTTTCTTTCCAGTCTCTGAAGGACTTCTTCGGGTCTTCATTCAATATATTAGTTTCGTTCCAAATCTGTCTAAACTCTGCGTGGTTAGCATCTAATGTCTGTTGCATTCAAGTTATCATGGTTTCAGTGTGTTTTTCTTTATTTATGGCGATCTTTACTTTTCTCTGACTGAAATCTTTCAAATATTAGGGCTGTCATGGCCTCTGATATCAGAGTCATTGCCTCCTTGCTTTTACAATAGTGACTCCCTCTCATAACACTATTCTCTACAACAATATTCCCAAAAGCCTCTGTCTCAATCAAAAACAAATATATACCGATACAACGAAGATACTTCCCGAAGATTACAATCTTCTCCATGTGAAATGACCCCATTCCAAGGAATATGTTACCAAACTGTTCGAATGCCAGCAATTGTATTTCTTTTGCGGTAGCACACACCCCTCATGAGACCATAATTCTCCTGATGTGGCATTCTTTTTCTTCAAGACGTCCTGAAGTTTAACCATCGATGTACATATTGTGTCCATTTCGTTTGCAACATATGGAAGAATGGGTACAAATGATGTCTTTGTAACATCAAATTTTGGTTTATTCTGGAGGGCACTCATCGTTGCAATAAAGCAAGGAAATGATCCTTCCTCATTATATACATACGTTTGCCTGGCCATACACCAAAGAAAATAATCATCATCAATATTGTGTTCTCGTGTATCATTAGAAGGTGCTGTTGAAAATGAATCTGGTATATCACCACTCCCTTTGATCAGGTAAGAATTCTCAATAACCTGACAGGGCAGCACAGCAGCCAACTTTCTCATTTCTGAGGAGGTTGTCATATGATTGTCCTCAAAATGATTGCCTCGCGGTTGGTTCTGAAATATGACTAGAACAGTGTCATGACTGGAATCGTTTCCTGATAGTGTGCTCTCTGTGTGTTAAAAAATGTCCATTGCACCTTGTATAGTGTGACCTTCAGATCCCTTTGATGATACAAGACATCTGTTGGGTAGGGTATCTTGCACCATTTTTGGGGCATGGGGGTGTTTATTCTCTTCATTGAATCATAGCAAATTAGATTAATCCTAGTCATGAGGTTAATCAACCATCTTGATCAAGGCAGGTTATGGACAGTTTGTGTCCAGCTACAATGAAATGAGGGTCTTATTTCGTCCGGAACTTAAGCAATATTGAATATACTGAAACTTCAGGAGCCATTCATCTGTGTTAGTGTTGCTGGTGTTTGTGAACATAAATTTCATCACTGCAGCCAAACTTTGGGGCGATGCAATTCGTAACGTTCCATTGAAAGCCTAACATCTTTACTTGGGCTATAAAGTCATATTCCTTGCATTCCTGTAGTTGCTTCAGTGCACAATGTCTAGGAGACGAATCCACAGAAGATCTCAAAGTCTCTATCATGTTACACTCTCGGGGGGAGCTTGAATAAACTATTTGTGATTTTCGTCTGTCAACGGGGTAAGTGAAACATATGCTATCACTGAAATACTTGATCAGAAGAATATCGGTCCGTCTGTTTTTTATTTGCTGATTTGCACCCAAGTTTACATTGATAAGGTCAAGAATGTGGCTCACACTGTAGCTGCTAGTTTGGAAATCAAGGCTATAAAAACGCGCCTGCAGTCATTGCCAATTGTAAGTGCCCCATTTGATCGCTGTATATTTTTAGACAATGTATCTATTTGTCTGTTATACTTCAGCAAGTAATTTCCTAAGCATTTTCTATGGTAATATACATCTGCAGCAAATACATCACCAGTTGTGTCCAGAAAAGTACATCTTGTCCTAACGCCACCCTTATAAAAGTTCAAAGCATCTAAAAACAATGCTACGCGATCAGACTCTGAGATGCAATACAGCACTGTGACTCTCTCTTATTCTGTCACATAAAACACACTTTCTTTTGATGTCACTGGAACTAATAACTTTCTTTCGTCTTTTTGGAATCTTTAACAGCCACTGGTCTCTCCATCATCAACCACTTCAGCAGGTTCTAGATAACATTTCGTTTTAGCTGATCTTTTCGACTTCAGAATATAAGTGGCATAGCAGGCTTTTGAATTTTGGTGGGACTTGAATGTGCTCCTGTATGCTTTTATTCTTTTGATCACTGCAAAATCATGCAATTTTTCGGCTGCAATTCGGATTTTGGTGCGACCATCATCAGTACCTGAAAGAGAATCTGTACCATAATAAAGTCAAATAATGGGAGTTAATTTACTATGTTCTGACCAATAAAGGTATAAAAGAATTATGCTTAAGCACAAGTAAGGTTACAGAATTCCATATAGATGTAGCATAAGACCTGCTGCTTAAAATGTATGTTTCTCCAATTGACGGAATATGTGTTAGATGTCATTACGTTCAAACAATTAGGTGAAAACAATTTACCCGTTAACCTTTTCCGGAAGCAATTTGGCATATAACGTATGCAGTCGCATCAAATTGTTCTTCAGACTTTAAAACCGTTAATGTGTCCTGTGAAATTGCATAATTAATGTGATGAAATAATATCATTAAAAATGTCATCATAGTTAATTTAATGTGATCCAATAATATCATTAACATTATTTAATTCAAATGTTCAGATGAAACGGCAATAAAATCTTACCATGTTACAATGCAGTGATTCAAATTCAACTTACTTTCCATCAAAAGGCGCTGTAAACTTGAACCCTGATCGCTTACTAAAAGAAAAAGAAAAAAATTGAAATAATATATAATACATTTGTTATTTTCATGAACACTCAGTTGCAAAACTCTCTAGGCAATAGCCGGATTAGTCATGTCATTACATGTATAGTACGTCCATGTAAATTACACAAATCATAGGTTCGAAATGTGTTAAAATTAGTTTATTGCAAATATCTTGAAAGCCATTGGTTTTACAAGATCATCATATATTATTGCCTCCCCATAATGTGGCAATGACGGACATTTTGAGTGGTCACATGACCATCTACGCTCAACGGTTTCAGAGATACAGTGCTGGTAGGTGTTCGTACTTCGCTAAAAATGGGCTTGACCATTTCGTCAATTTCGCCGTCAGTGACAGATGTGTCACTTAGCAAACATTAATTAGTGATCTTCAATTAGTAGATTTCGGAATAGTTTAGCTGTATACATCAAAGTGCATACATAACCAGCATGAGCCACTAAAGTAAATAAAATTTCCAACGAAAAAAAATAGGGTGAAATTCAGAAAGTTATTATACAACGTCACCAGATTTTACATAAGAGTTGCTTTAAAAAAAAAAAAACTCATGTCAAATGTTGAAGAGCAATATTTTATACTTTAAAAAAATATATTTAAGTTTACATCTAGCATTAAATATTGCTTTAAAGCAATACAGCAAATTCTACAGGCAAAACATCCGGTTTTGAAGATGAAAACCTATTATCACAAGCTTAATAGGACAATTTAAAAATTCTAAAATTTTAACATATCTAAAAAAAATATTTAACGTGCAATAAACAAAGATTCCATTGCAGATCAGCAATCAATGTACAACACAGTCAGGGATTTCTTAAATTCGAGTTTCGTCTTCCTTTAGTCTTATCAGTAGCACATATCCGAACTATATATTCGAAACCGTAGTAACTTGCATGCAAAATGATTTATAATAACACTAATCTGAAAGAAATACTGTAGCGTATAAATTAGTTTATTCATGGACACTATCGAATGGGTAGTTTGCTCAATTAGTTTAGATGTGAGAATCGATTTCCACTATCAGTTGCTCTGAGTATACATAAACTTGGAAGCACGTGTCGGTATACAATGTAAAGCAGTAACATAAATAGTTCTCAACGCCGCATTTATATCCGTTTTCTAAAATACAGAATATATTTATCATCCAACATTTCAATTTAGATTATTTCTCTTTATCTTTTTAGCGCATGAGGATTAGCGGCTTTCTGTTAACAAAAAAATGCTCAACCGGTCAAACATAGAAACATTCCGTATTTCCTTCCCTAACGTGCATCTTTTTTCCCCGTCATATTCAAACATGTCTCCTCGACTCGACTAATTATATATCCTACTTATAAACTGATTATACTTTCTGTTTAGTCTGTTTTTTAATCGATTTGAACATCGTCTTCCTTTGATATGAGTTTTACTTGATAATTTATAGCGACTTAAATGAGATGTCTGTAGTTTGTATTACTTATATAATTGCTTCAGCGAATTAGCGAAACGCATTGAGTTATTATACAAATAAGACTGATTGTATGATTCTGTAAAATAATTAAAATATCCCTCTATAGACACAAAAACTCTATTACAGAGTGAACAAATATTATAGAAATTGCGAAGCGCTTTAGGATTAATGACAATTAATCGGTTACAATTAATTTCTACGTGACATGACAATTCTATATCAGTAATATATATATATATATATATATATATATATATATATATATATATATATATATATATATATTATGAGTAAAAATAAAATAATAATACAAGTGATGGTTTACGGTGTGTTATTCGAGAAGGGAAACCGAGAATTAATATAATAGAAATCAACGTTTCGCCCGTATTTCAGGGGACATAATCAGGAGTTCTTAGTAAAAATGTAGAAGCAAACAATTACAACCCACATGCAAGTGAAAAAGGAAAAAATCCTTCCCATTCTTGGTAGAATCAATAAAAAAAGTCCTTCCCATTCTTGGTAGAATCAATAAATGTGCGTGTGGAAAGGTTGGATGATTCTATGCTATGCACACACACACACACACACACACACACACACACACACACACACACACACATATATATATATATATATATATATATATATATATATATATATATAATATACATATGAATACAAATCCTGGGTAATAAGGCTATATGTCCTTTACCGTCCCTCCTCATATAATTTCAGCAAAATAATTAAGATTATAAAAAGTAAATGTCCATGTACACATGTATATGAATAACGTTTTATTGTACATATATATATATATATATATATATATATATATATATATATATATATATATATATATATATATATATATATATATGCATGGACTAATCCAACCTTTCCACACGCACATTTATAGTTTCTGCCCAGAATGGGAAGGACTTTGGGATATTTTCCTTTTCACTTGCATGTAATTTGTAATCGTTTTCTTCTACATTTTTTTTACGAAATCCTGATGATGTCGCCTGAAAAAGAGACGAAACGTCGATTACTATTTTATTAATTCTCGGTTTTCTTTCTCAAATAGCATATATGTATATATATATATATATATATATATATATATATATATATATAAGAGAGAGAGAGAGAGAGAGAGAGAGAGAGAAGGAGAGAGAGAGAAAGAGAGACGGGGGTGAAAGAGAGAGAAGTATAGGTGTGACTCACTTCCTTCTTGCTAAAACGGATATTCATGTAAAGGTGCATGTGCGGGAATTCTAGTGAAGCAAGAGTTGGGGAACCTGAGTTGGTTGAGTTGGGATCAGTCCAAAGAGACAAGAAACACCACTAGGATAAGCAAAGAGCCTTTCCACATACATCACGATGTATACTTAATTTGGAAAACATTTAGTACAAACAGGGTTCGACGGCGTGCAACGTCTGTAATGATAGTGTATGTGTATAATAAATAGAATCTATAAACATCCCGAAGGCATAAACATCTTTACTCAAGACTCGAAATAACTCAAAGATGTAAAGAGGCTGTGGACGCATAAGCCGGGCGCATTTGGATCTGATACAAATTAAACCTATATACATAGCTGAAGACAATTAAGTCTAACATGCTTCCTGTCTCTATATTCGTATATTTTCGATCTCAACTCTGCATCTAGCTTTCAAATCATTTCAATGCTTTTCTCTCAAATTGCTTTGCTTCCCATTAATTGGACAACATTTATGTAATTATTATTTCGTGCTGAACATATTGAAGGAGTGTTAGAACGAGGAAAAACAAAAGAAACTTTTTTTTTTCTTCGTTTTTTTTCGCTTCTGTTGGGATACACTGTAGACAATTTACGCAAACCTATTCCTTCTTCGAACATTTAGCTAAGCCTGAACAGATTACTTGAAAGGTGAACAAAAATTAATGCTTTTATATCGTTCCATCAGAGCGCATATCTTGCCGGGTGTGAGTGAATGTTTACGAGTTTTCTTTTCTTCGCGTGACAGGTTCGAGCCTGCATGCTTACTAGCATTTTTTGTTCAGCACACACGTCCAAATACCCGGGCAACGCCAGGCACCCATGCTTGTGTGATATAAATTTAACCAAAGTAAATATATTTTATGTTTTAAAAGAAGGCAGCATAATGACTGAATTAGGCGAAGAGAGCAGTTAGATATATGAAACAAGTTATATTGTCTGTCCCAGGTTGTGATAAATTTATGATATAAATCCCTATGCATAACAAAAGAGGCACAGTTTTTCCTTCTGGATCAAAATACCTTAGGTTTACACAAACGGATACCGCATACAAATTTATTGTGTCGACACTATTAGCCGCTGCCTTATGTTACTCTACCACGACATTATTTACATCACATTAAGGCGTTATACTAAGATCCTACCTTAGTTCCGAAGGGCGCAACGATGACAATCTTACCATACTCAGAGCAAGTACTTCCTATTTCCTTATCTAACTTTTTTTTGTATTTCCACCTCTCCCATTTAACACCGCCACATTTCAAACTTATTCCTACTCTGCTGGGGTTTCAGCGCTCTTAACGTTTTACTTGACACACCCACTTATCATATCTTCCACATACTTCTACTTATAGATTATCATTTCTCCCTTCTCAAAATCCGTCTCAGCCGATTGGCTGCTTAGTAGACATTCCATAATTCTGCTATTCACTTCTGCAAAATTTAAACGAACGGTTCGAAACTTATAATCACGCTGCCATGTTTTACACATCCATTCGTTATATTTCGAATCTTATGCTCTATTTTCTTTTTTTTAGGAACTCATCGATTACACCGACCAGTGAACAATAGAGAGATAGCCAGAGAGAGAGAGAGAGAGAGAGTAAGGGGCAGGGGGAATCAGGGGAGAAAGAGAGAGAAAGAGATAGAAAGAGACAGATAGACAGACAGCAAAGAGAGTTAAAGATAGATAGATAAAGAGAGAGAGAGAGAGAGAGAGAGAGAGAAAGGTGCAGATAATTCCACCTACTCCGTTTTCTTTCTTTCTCTATTTATTTAGACCGTATTTTCTTTTCTTACAAACGTGAGGATTACACCGACCATCGAGCGATAGAGAAAGAGAAAGAGAGAGGGAGAGAGAGAGAGAGGTACGCGGAGGATGGAGAGGGACAGAAATAGACAGACGGACAGACAAAGAGAGACAGTTAAAGATATAGAGATACAGGGAGAGAGAGAGAGAGAGAGAATGAAAGAAAGATACAGATATACAGTGATTTAGACTCACTCCCGCCTTCGATGTATTTATTCATTTACTTACCGGATTTTCCTTTCTTACGAACTTTTTACGATTACACCGACTAGCAAGCGATAAAGATAGAGAGAGAGAGAGAGAGGGGGGATAAATTGGAAGGACATAGACAGAGAGAGACACTTACAAACAAACACTTATAGATAGAGAAAGAGAGAGAGAGAGACAGAGAGCTTTTTTTATTTTCCCCATTTTCTAATTAACGTTCGCGCCTAGAAATTGCCGGTAATTTTTTTTCTTTTTTTAGAACACATTTTTCTTTTTCGTATAACAAAATGGTCGACATTAACACATCTTCGACGGCTAATCTACACAAAATCGCATAGTCCAAGTCCATTTCATAGGGTGGGGGGTGTTACAATCACTGTTGTTTAAAATAAAGCTCTAAGCACACAACCTTCATATATAAGTAGTTTTTCCCTTAGATAAAGTGTAGAAAAGTTACCAACCAAAATGTGTACTGATCACCTACAAAAATATATTATTCGAAATATTCACACGTAATCACCTAAAAAGAAGACACTATTATATTAGGGGAATTGCTAAGGGCCCTCTTCTGCTTTTAAATATAGTTGCTTTTTATTTTGTTTTTCATTGACAAATTTAAAGTTTTCCCTTCATATATATTCGCAAAAATTTAACTTGTACTTTCCCCTATATACATTTCTGCCTACTCGCTCTCCCTTTATTAATGGTTAAAATATCTGGTGCCCATGTTTTGCAGATTTTTGTGAAAAAAATTGTTTTGCAAATAGTAATTTATTCTATATTGATGGAGAATTTATTCGGGAATATTCAATATTTAGGTACGCCATCATTTTAATGTTTAATTATTAATATGGTTCAATTTAATTTTTATTATGGCCATACTTTTATTATATGATTTATTTCTTGCAAAACAAATTATGCCCTCTCTGAAAATATAAGAAAACTAGCTGATATAGTGTGAATGCCTACTGGGGAATTAACTGCTTCAATAAAATTCTAGAAATATATAGTGAGAAAACACGGACTACTTTTTATATTAGATATGGTATATTTATGCTATGTTTATGCTGAATAGGAAGATAAAATATGTGCTTTTTTTTCTTTTTCGGAAATTGTTTGACTTAGTATTAGCGTTTTTTGTTGAAATGTCAATTCTCTGATCTAGCGGGCTTTTAAAATTTCAGTAGGCAGTACTGGTTGGGGTGGCTCAATATACTTACTATACCACCTCTCTCTACTCGTCCATAAAATTCCGATAGTCGTTCTTACAATGAGGAGTTGGGGGGTTCCATTCCAAAAGCCGTTCGTAACATTAGGAAGTTGGGGGTTGGGCAGCAACAACATCACCACCAGCAACAACCTTACTTTATTTTTTTCGAGCCGGGGAGAGGCACGCTTCCACCGAGCAACACCGATTATCGGGTACGGCTAGTAATACATATTTTAAGATTAAATTAAGCTATACACCATAACACAACTTAGAACTATTTTATTGTCCGTTCGGTAAATAAAATATACGAATATATTTTTAGTTCTTATGTAGAATCATCCTAGCTCCATTTTTATCAGCGAGAGAAATATCACAAATGCACACTAAAGGCGTTGATATATATATATATATATATATATATATATATATATATATATATATATATATATATATATATATATATATACGAGGAACGTGCAATAAGTAATACCACCGACTCACTTCCCATAGCAGTAGAGAAACGAAAAAGGCACAGTTATTAGTCTTTCTATACATAGGAACGACCCAGAGTTATGCATTTCTCCCATCGTTTGATGCAGCTCTGGAGAATGTTTTTGTAGAACACACCAAGTCGCTCCTCCAATCACGATGTCACTTGAGAAATCAAGGGTGCATCATCTGGGAAACGCTTTCATTTATTCATAGCTGGAAAAGGTGAAAGCAAGAGGGTGCAAGGTCAGGAGAGTAGGGAGGATGGGGGTAGGATTTCATAACCACGCGCCCGTGCTTCTGATCTAGCAATATGCAAGTTGTGTACCGCAACGTTGTCCTGCAGGAGGAGGGTATATTTGCTGATCTTGCTCCGCCTATTGATTTTGATAGCTTCCCTTAATTTCCTCCAAACTGAAGCATAATAGGCTCCTGTAATTGTGCTACCCTTTGCCAGGAAATCTGTCTTCACTACTCCGTCCTGGTCCCAGAAGGCTGTGAGCATGACCATGCCAGCGGAGGGCTGCACCCTTGCCTCCTTTGGTGGTGGTGAGTCAAAATACTTCCACTGAACTGGCTAGGCTTTGGTCTCTGGATCATAGTGATGGACCCAGGTTTCATCCTGTGTAATTAGTCTTTTGGAAAACTTTGACTCATCTTCTTGGCACATCTCCAATTTCATCCTCGGGCACTCGACGCGTTCTCGCTTCTGGAACGGTGTGAGCAACCTAGGCATCCATCTGGCAGGCACCTCATGCATGTGCAAATGGTCATGAATAAATGTTTACACAGACCTTGTACTAATCTTGAAATCTTTGTCTATTTGGTGAATAGTAATGCGCCGATCTTCCAAAATGGCAGCCTCAACATGACGGACATATGCCTCATCAATGGCAGAAGGGGGGGCGACCAGGGAGCCGTTTCCCCAGACTTCTGCCCATGTTTCAATTCACGATGCCAGCGTTTTACAAGGTCATATGATGGGTCATTATCACCATAAGTTTCTTTCATTTCATCAAAGGTCTCATGTGGTGTGCGTCCTTTCAAACACAAAAACCAGATCATTGGTCGACATTCAACAGGTTCCATTTCACACCTGACTCAGTTCAAACACCTGTAAAATAGAAACAACAATTAGTTCAAAGCTGTAATTTGCCACATAACCTGTAGAGAATTAATTATTGCACATGCAAAATTTCAGCAGGATCAGACAACTGAAAGTGGGTCAGGGGCATAACTTATTGCACGCCCCTCGTGTATATATATATATATATATATATATGGGTGTGTGTGTGTGTAAATATGCTTGTATATATTCATATCTATCTACTATCTCTTCTATATCGCCCTCTCTCTCTCTCTCTCATATATATATATATATATATATATATATATATATATATATATATATATATATATATATATAATAGCAAAAGTACACGTCGCTGACTGGGTTCAAAAACTGCGTACAGAAAATGGACTCTGATTTATTAAAGTGTGATAGGTTATCAATAGGAAGGGTTATAAAGAGATAGCTTCGAATTCGGAGGTCTCAAAACCAAATCCAAATATGATGAAAGTAAAAATAAAATAGATAAACCCCATAATTTATTATACCATACCTGTTCACACTGAAACACTTATTATAATATTCTGTGGATCTATATTAAAAAAAAACCTTGTTAAACTTTGTGACATATTTCCATTCTATGGAGGCCAGGCGCGAACGCAGACCACACAATTTTATTATACCATCCCTATTTAAGTTAAAACATACTTATCAAAGTATTATGATGTACATCTATATCAAAACACGTGTAAGGGTTTTTTTTAATGTTTAAACTTTTTTATTTCCATACTTTGTGGAACAGACGCGAACACATACCCCACAATTTTTATGAACCGCCGTTTTGCATTCCTCTGTCTCGATACATCTTCTATCATTATATGTAATCAGTTTTACCCATTCCTCTGTCTCGATACATCTTCTATCATTATATGTAATCAGTTTTTAAAATAGTCAAGCATATAGAAGCCTATTCGTGACCAGACTCACACACACACACACACGCACGCACACACACACACAGAAACACAAACACAAACATAAACATTCAGTTTTATATTACAGACGGAGACAATCACATATTAAAGTAAAAATTTATAAAAGTCCTCTACTAGAGACTCTGTGGCTCTTTTCAACTCACATCTTTGGATTGACTCTTAAATCGACGAATCCACTTCTTTCATTGCTTGCATCAACTGTATCTGACTCCGGTCAGTGCTTATCTGTGCTATTCTTTCTACATAGAGGAAGTCAACGACGCCCCTCTGCTACGGACGCACGTCCATGACTGAAAGTGTTTTCCCCGACATCTGCAACAGAATGATGAAACTTTTAGCTCATGAATGGCTAAATTATGTTATAATAACATCGCGATTCGTAATAGAACTGGTTTCTTCGGGCGGAAAAAAATATGAAGAATTTTTTTCGGAACGTCCATCGTATAATTAAAAAACGAAAAAAATGGCTATCCACAGTTTAAAACAGAGCGGACAGTTAATAAACAAGAAACATTAACCTCAAGACTATGTCACCGATGTGGCAAACTGCATTGACCGTTTCAGAATATGAATTTTCAAATATAGGTAAAATTAGTCAATAACTGTTGTTTCATAGAATCAGATACAAACCAAAGTATAATCAGACGGATGAAGTACAACAAAATGTCACACGAAAGCTTACGTAAATATATAATTTTCCTGATATTATACAAAATCGTTCAGTTACGTTGGACTCTGGGTCAGGCCACTCAATTATGCATGATCATACCTGCAAGAAATTAAGTAACCCCGTTTGCTGACTGGAAATAACGTTGATTTTATTTGAAAATTATATGTACTAGTACATGTGAAATCGAATATGAAAAGGTTGGAGAAGTACTTTCTAGAAAAAATCTTAAAATATAAAAACAATTTTAAACTTAGGAATTTTTCAACCAACATTTTTAATCAGAAAATATATAAGCGGAATAAAGTCAACGGCGGGAAGCTGACCGTGCGAAATCCTGTGAATATCAAGCTATTTATAAAAAAAAAATAAAACAGGCAATGGTGTAACTAATAAACTACATAGAGTAAATCAACACAAAGAAAAACTACATATAATTCGAAAATATGGCGGGGAAAATAGAGGCAACCATTAAAAAGTGATACAAAACTAAAGCGACGCGAATAGAGTTTTTTTTAATAAAAATATCGTTTAAACGGTCATCGAACATGGGGTTTAGCGTTGAGGGAAAAGCAAGAAAACATCCACTAAAGCAGCAAATAATTTGACAAATAAAAGATGGATAACGTTACAAAAGTTTACATTGCACTTTCTTTGTACAAATATAAAAATAGAAAATAAACTGAACTTGCCGAATGGAATTTAAACGTAATGTCAAAAATAATGAGTGGGGTTACGAGCCAAACGCACACATTAAATCAAATTGTACAGAATTGGTGATATCAAGTAACGAAACAAGGTACGAAATTTACTCTTAAACCATACAAAAATCAAATACAACGTCAATCCAATGACACTAACTACACATTACACGTTGAGACAGAGCCGATCCACGCAATTTACGAGACATTCGAAATAGACTAACCCCAATTAAAACAGCAACGCTCGAGAAGCATGGAAAATTTACCAGTAACTAACTATTTACTAAAAGCGAAAAAATATTTACAAGCATTTTGAGAATAAAAATGCTTGGAATGATGAGGGGGGGTCGGGACCCACCCGTGAACAAAATATTAACACATTTCTGAAGTGTAGAAATAGATGGGGAAGTAGGACTCTTGGCGTGACCTGTGTGCTTCGGAGTACGCTATCCTGGCAGGTTGAGCTAAAGCTGTTGCTATTTGCCTATTCTTTTTTTGTAAAATCCAATTATTATTTCGACCCAAATCGGAGTTCGTATTTTTATTAGTGGCACTTATTTGACACAATATATATATATATATATATATATATATATATATATATATATATATATATATATATATATATATATGTATATATATATGTATGTATGTATGTATATATATATATATATCGAATAAATGGCAAAAAAAACTATATTCCAAAATTCATGATGTTGACAATCTTATAATTTTTAATTCAGTTTACATTTATAGTTCTTGACAGTGTCTTTTTCGTAGCGCAGAATCGATCACTTAATTATTATTCAAAATGGCGTAACGGAAACATATTATAGGTATTTGCAGCTTCTATTCCAATGTTCGGATTTTAATCATGTCAAACCACACTTTATTTCCTTTTGACGGATTGATTGTTGCTGTTTATTCTGTTGGGTTAAGGGCATAATAGATTCGCTGATTGATATAGGAATTATATGATTGATTTTGCGTTAGGAAATAGATACTGCCAGGAATTGTAAATATCAACTGAATTAAAAGAATGAATAATTAGATAGTCAACATCATTAAATTTGGAATATATTTTTTGTCATTTATTCACTATATTGCTCTGTGATTACATTGAGATTCTTAAATAAGGTTTGGGATATATGATGAGAAAATATATTTCTACAGAAATATATATATATATATATATATATATATATGATTGCTAGCCGTTAACATGTGTATAAAAATGTACTATTAATGCAATACATAAATTACTCGTAGTGATTATCATAATAGTTTTATTATTCTCTTCTAATATATTTCTAATACTGAAATTGCACATATAATGCTGACATTCTTTTATATTTTTTTTTTATGTTTTCTTGCTTTATTTTTCTAGCTCACTCCATTTCTAATAATAATAATAATAATAATAATAATAATAATAATAATAATAATAATAATACACCAATGGGCACTACCAGCGAGAAATCAATGGCAAGCGGAGCTGAAGAGAGCTGGATGTTCGGAAAGACTTGTTGTCACTCAGCTTCCAGAGAACACACCAGGTCTCCAATCAGATCGTTTGCTGACTTGTGTGAAAGCTCCATGTGAGCAGATAATAATAATAATAATAATAATAATAATAATAATAATAATAATAATAATAATAATAATAATGATAATAATAATAATAATAGCGGTAGTAGTAGTATTAGTTGCAGCTGCTGCTGCTGCTCTTAATGCAATTTTTATAAAACCTGTTCATAGACTTTGACTTGAAAGATCTATATATTTTACATGTGTTATTAATTTTCTGAATATGCTATGCAAATAAAACATTGAAATCCTCGCACATTATTTTTTTCATTTGTTTTTGGGAAAAAATTATTCTCACACTCCCTTTTTTTTTCAATTCACTTATATTCTTCTTTTAAATCTTTAGCATTCTTCAAAAAGTTCCCTTGCTACTTTCGTTACATAAACCAACCATGGTAACTCTTTTGCTCCCCTCCCTCCAAGGTTCCTGACAAAAGACAACGAACAATTGCTACAACAGTTGGCTGCTTTTTTTTTCGGCAAGACAACAGTGTCTCTCAGATAAATGTGTAACTCGGTCCCGCTATTATCTTTACATTCAACTGAGTCACCGACTGTTTGACAGTACCGGAAATTAAATTTATGATGGATGTCCCGGTCACTGCCATGCGCTGAACCGATGACCCTATTTCAGTCCGCTTTCGCTAGATTGAGTATAAGTAACGTTCCAACGTACTACCACCACCTATCTACCTACCCCCGGTTAGTTTTGAATGAGCACCAATTCAACTTAAATAGGTACAGCTAAAGTACCCGTCAGAATTTTGCGAATTGTCTACTAAACCATTTGCTTTTTTACTTTTCCAAAGAAATATATTTTAACCAGCGACTTAGTAATACTGTGTAATTTTGTTATGCATGAATATGTGGTTATAAAATGAATATTACTTCATATACACGTATGCCAATTAAGGTACAACTAACAATAATCATGTGCACTCCTAATGATTCCTCTAAAAACTTTATGCAAATTGGATTTTAGATATACTGTATGTATTTTTGCGTCATAAAAGCTAAAGGTGAAATACCCCAGATATTGAAAAATAATAATCACATATGTGTTGTTAATGACCTTACGTAAGGTGCAATGGTATTTTGACATTGTTAATGACTGGTATTTTGATCAGGTCTCCTTATAAAACAATATGATTTGGACTTGTGAAAAGTGTGTTTACTGTGTAGAAACGTTTAAGAACAATGCTTAATTATAATTGCAGCGCAGTGGGCGTTTCGATTTCGTCACAGATAACGTCAGAATCTCGCAGATAGAAAATCGATAATTTTATGGCTTGCATATTTCAGACGTTGAGAATTTAACAGAAAATTAGGCTATATGATTTTCAAATGTTAGAACGTCTTTCTGTTCTTGGACATTTAGTTACTAAGTTTCCTACATGCCACACTCGCAAAAATTACTTTTCTTTTTGAATTGTCTTCTTTTTTTTTACACAGTGATCACCACTTATCAAGGCCCGGAGGCCACTCAGGGATAAGGGTTATTGCAAGTACATTACGTTAGTGTGGAGATTTCATGAAGTATTTACTTAAGGGGGCGGTTCATTAGGAATTTGTTAACGCTGGACTTGAACACATCCAAGTTGTAGTCCGGTGGGAAGCAGGCAGACGGAACAGAGTTCCACAGGCGTGCAGTTCTAAGAAACACGCTTTGTTCATGGAATCCGCGTTTTGATTTAGGCACAGATATAGAGTGGGGGAAATTTTTCACAGTGGATTCAGGTAGACGGGTGTTTTTCGTGAAAGATTGGCGAGGGGGAACCAGAGATTGGAGTTCAGACGAGCAGCTGCCATAAAAATAATAATGCGGGAGAGAGGTTGCAGGGTAGAGAAAAGGGCATGCCCCACTAAGCCACGAAGTCTATTTTGTACTCTGTCAAGGCAGGATAAGCTGTTTTAGCAGCTCCTGCCCAGATATGGCAACGGCATTCCATCCTTGGACGCACTTGGCTTTTATATAGATAGAGAATTACATCAGTATTGAAATATCTTCGGGAGCGGTAGAAGGATCCCACCATCTTTCCAGCGACCTTGGCAACATACTTGATGTACGTGTTCCATTTCAGATCAGGAGTAAAGGTACACCCCAGAAGCTTGTCAAAACACGTGGCCTCACCCAGATGAGAGCCATCCATCACAATTGATGCCAGATGGGGATCAGAGCGTTGATGATGTAAGGATAGGAGTTTGCTTTTGGATGCATTAAAGGTAACCAGCCACATCTTCTCCCACTGAACCACGCGCTCGAGATCAGAGGAGAGAGAATCAGAGAGAACTTTGTCATTTACAGCCTTTGATGTGTTGCCGTAGATGGTCGTGTCATCAGCATAGATGTCAACGAATGATTTAAGTATGTGTTTATGGAGGTCATTGATGTAGATCAGGAAGAGACTTGGGCCCAGGATAGACCCCTGAGGGATTCCAGCATTTATATTGCAGGCCTCCGATTTTTGCCCATCTACTACTACTCTTATGAGCCTATCGGAGAGAAATGATTCAATGATTGAGAAAACATTTCCAGTTATACCGTAGCTTGAAATCTTGTGAAGTAGACCCTTATGCCATACCTTGTCTAATAAACAATGGGAATATTTCTACAAAATAAGTAATTTTCAAGCTTTGCAAATAATAATTATATAGCTTATTGCTAGTGAAAAATGACGTGTCGTATTGTACAAAATCTGTCCTTCAAAATGTTTCTCAAATTACTATTTTTGAAATGCTTTGTTCTAGTCGGAGATAGTGCATCCTACTGGATGCACTACTTTTAGGATTTTTAAAAATCCATTCTAATGAGGATATCTGTTCACAATTTAAACCGTCTCTCTCAGTGCAATAGTTTGGTTTTCTCTTGCACTTGGTTAATAGGGTATTTTTCATAGGTAGTTTTCACATTTATTTTTCTGAGCACGATTGCTCCTGTAATCACCGAAATAATTGAGATCTTCCTAACATTCTAGTTTTGTGTTCTACATAAAATCTTGATACTTTGCTGTCTTTGCTTCCTTATTTGTGACTAACTAAGCAAAATTTGAGATATAAACTTTTACTGAGGTTTTTCCTTTTTCTTTTTGTCCTATGTCACAATATTGGGTTTGACAACTCGATTACCTAGGTACGTTGGTGTAGGAACTGCATAGGCATAGTGATTGGTGTATCACTTATTTCTCACTATTCCTTTTGTGATATGTTTGCAAGGCATTATACTGTATTCACATATGTTATAGAGAATCAGGATTACTATTTAAAGGACGGAATTTTTAAGAGATTTGAATAAAATGTTACTATTTATATAAACAGAAGTGACATTAATTTTTTCTAAAAAATCTTAAGAAGTTTTGCTTTTATTAAACCTTTAAAAGGTGAAATGTATTGCTGCAGCATCTTATATATCACGTACTAGCCTGGGGTCCAAGCGTTGCCCGGGAGTTAGGGGGTGTGTGTAAAGCAAAAAAAACAAGAAAAAAGTAGTAGTAGGCAGGCAGGCTCGAACACGACGGTTTAATTCTTCTCGAAACAAGGTCATTAAGTAAACAGCGATCTTTTTTTTTATTTATGTTTATGATATAAGCATTTGTGAAAAAATGAAACGCACTATTGGACAAGATTATCATTGTACTCCGAACTTAAAGGCAGATATTCGGCCATTTTCGATGCAATGACTTTACTTGACATTGATTGTGGCCCTTTTGCCGAAAATGACCTTTAAAACATTACAAGTTAAACCTATCTATTTGGGGGGGTAATCACTTTTGTATAATCTTCAGAGCATGTGCTTCAGTCATAGTCATAATTTTTATTCAGATCACTATTTCGTACGATTTATATTTTCTGTTTCTTGCGTATGATGAGGTGCGCGCCTTTGTCGCCATGATTTGTCTGTACATACACCGATATATTTTACAAGATATCAACTTCATAATTCGTATTAAATGACGTTCTTGTAATATGATCATTATCTTCTTTTTTTAGCAAAGGAGTCACCACTTGTCAAGGCCCGGAGACCACTCGCCGATAAGGATTAATGAGTGTACATTATTCAATGGGAAAATATAGCAGTAATCGTTAGTAGTGGAAATTTGATAAATTAGATTACTAAACGGGACGGCTCATGAAGAACATTTACACGCTGGACTAAAAGACGACCTTACTGTAGTCAATTGGAAAGCAGAGTTCCACAGACGTGAAGTTCAAAGAAACGATCTTTGTTCATAGAATCGACGTTTAGGTTTAGGCACAGATAAAGAGTACTTTAAGCTAGGCGAGTGTTTTTCGTGATAGTAAGACCAGGTGGAAACAGATTGGAGCTTAGAGGGGCACTTGTCACGAAAATATATATAATCAGAGGCATACCTACAATGTCTCTTCTGTGGAAAAGTTGAAGGAAAGAAAAATGGCAGCCACCACAAGTCTAGGAAGTCTATTTTGAACCCTGCCAACGATTGATAGAATGCTTCTAGCAGCTCCTGCCCTAATGTGGCAAGAATACTCTAACCTTTGCACGTACTTGGTTCTTATGCAGGTAGATAATTGCATCTGCAGTGAGATATCTACTGGACGTTAGAAAGATCCCACCAGTTTTCCAGCAGCTTTAGCGACGGATTAAATGTACGTGTTCTGCCTCAGTTCAGGCGTAAAGGTTAGACCCAGAAGCTTTTATGTACGCTTTTCTTTAAATAGATTTTAGATATAAACGGCCTATATATCCTAGAGTAAAATTGAATATTCGGGTAAAGTCTACTACAATAATGAGGTTTTTCTGATGACGGACCGGTTTTATACAAGGAAAATAGTTTATTTCAAATATACATACGTTTGAAAGGGAACATAAGCAACAAAACTATGTTGAAAAGAAGATATGAAACAGCGTGGCATTTATTACACAGCATATACGTGAGTGCAAAACTCACACACACACACACACACACACACACACATATATATATATATATATATATATATATATATATATATATAAGAAGTCAATTATAAAGGTATATTTTCCAAATTAAAATGCTGATTCTCTAAACCTTTATTTCTTGACGTTCGTTGACATGTACTATTCTGTTATGTAGCGAGCAATGATTAATGTAATTATGACAATTCTTGAATTTACTGCGCCCTTAACTAACCAGAAAAAACACTCATTAATTCTTAAGGAACACGGTGAATTGGTAAAAAATTTGAGATTTAAAATACAGGCTTTCGTAATTTACTTGTTATATAATCTGTAGTATATATATATCTATATATATATATATATATATATATATATATATATATATATATATGTATGTATATATATAGTCTAGGAAGTTAAAAACCTTTAAAACTTTAATATATATATATATATACTCACATATACATATATATAGAAGGTGCGTGCAATAAGTAATGCCCCTGACTCACTTTCACTTGTCTGATCGAGCTGACATTTTTGCATGTGCAATGATTTATATATCTACGGGTTATGTGGCAAATTACAGCTCTGTACTAATAGCGGTATCTGTTTTACAGGTGTTTGAACTGAGTCAAGTGTGAAATGAAGACTGTTGAATGTCGAGCAGTGATCCGGTTTTTGTATTTGAAAGGAAGCACACCACAGGAGAATTTTGATGAAATGAAAGAAACTTATGGTGATAATACCCCATTATATGACCTTGTAAAACGCTGGTTATGAAATCCCTCAATCCTCCCTAATCTCCTGACCTTACACCCTCTTGCTTTCACCTCTTGCTATCCATGAAGTTATTTTTTTACAGAAAAGCGTTTTCCAGATGATGCAGCCTTGATTTATGATGTAATGTCGGAGTTGCATGACAAACCTGGGCTGTTCTACAAAAACGGTCTCCAGAACTGAATCGAACGATGGGAGAAAAGCATAAATAAATGTGGAGAAAGAATAATAACTGGGCCAAGTCTCGTTGCTCTACTGCTATGGAAAGTCGGTCAGAGGAATTACTTATTGCACTTCCCTCGTACGCATATACATATATATACATTTATATATACATATATATACAGATATATATACACACATGTATATGTATGTATACATGTATATATACAAAAATATATAAACATGTATAGATATGTACATACATATACATATATAGGCACATATGTATACATATATAAAACACACACACATATATATATACATATACATAAATACATATATACACACATATATATACATATGTATATACAAATATCTATATATGTACGGATATATACATATATACACATATATATACACATAGATATAAATATATATACATATTTATACACATATGCATATACATATATATATAATATAATAGAAAAATACATATATATATATATATATATATATATATATATATATATATATATACGCCCACATGTATATATACATATAATATATACATTTTTTTAATTATATTTTCACCCCAAACAAGGCAGATAAAGAGTCGTTGGCCATTGCTATAGGTGGTAGATAGGGTTCCTTGTAATTATTGAGTGAAACTAGTTTAGTCTTGGCGGCATTGAACGTGACCAACAATTTTTGTCCCCATTCCACTACAGATTGGAGGTCTTTCTCTAGTGTTCCTGCCATTTCTTTTGAACTGTGTTCATTCGTCTTCCTGTCGTGTCTGCCATAGAGTGTAGTGTAATCAGCATATATACCAATCTCAGAAGCAATTTTGTCGGGGAAGTCATTTATGAATATCAGGAACAATATAGGTCCAAGGATAGAACCCTGGGGCACTCCCGCATTTATATCATATTGTTTAGATGTACGACCGTCGAGGACAACCTGGAGTTTTCTCCTATCTAAGAAGGATTTAATTATGTTAAGTATTCTTTCAGTAATACCGTATGATCTAATTTTCCTGAGGAGACCCTCATGCCATACCCTGTCAAAAGCCTTAGATATATCTAGAGCTACCGCTCTGCCCTCCCCCGCTTTGTCCAGTGAATGGTATATACGTTCAGAGATTACAGTTAGAATGTCTGCTGTGGAACAGGCTTGTCTAAATTCATATTCGTGGTCAATCAGAAGTTTAGCATCCGTAAGGTGATGGACTAGAGCATGGTTAATTAAGGTCTCAAATATTTTGGCAAAAAAGTGGGAGGAGGCTAATGGGGCGATAATTTGATAGGTCAATTCCTCCGCCAGAATTCATGAATACTGGTACACCAGAAGCAGTTTTCCAACAGCCCGGAAAGCCAGCTTCATTATGGCATTTGTTGTAGAGTTTGGAGAAAACTGCAGCTACTTCGGCTGAGCATTTTTTTAATAGCACAGCTGGGATGAGATCGGGTCCACATTCTTTTGAAGTGTCAAGGTTTTTATGATTGACTGCACCTGAGCAGGGGTAATTTTCAGATCGTCTAGCGTGGCCTCTGTCCGCATAGGAAAGTCAAGGAGGAGGTTGTTAGCAGGGTCCAGTTTGGAGTTGGAGGCAAACCGACTGGCAAGCATGTTAGCCTTCTCGGTGTCTGAGGAGACAACCTCGTGATTTTTGGTTAGTGGTGGAATTGTTGATTGCCGATTATTTACTACATTGTTGTAGATTTTCCAGAAGCCTCGAGTTCCTAGTTTTTGTGCTTCGATGCGTTTTTTAGTGGTTTCTGTAAAATCTCTCTTAGCTGTCGCTATTTCTTTCTTAACGTTATTTCTAGCTCCTATATACTTCAGTTTGTTTAAACTGGACTTATATTGGTTAAATCTGCGGTATGCATGCTGCTTTTGAGCAATGGCAGTTGCGCAAGTTCGAAGTAAACAATTGGGGAGAGTGGGACTTAATATATATATATATTTATGCATATATATATACACATATATCTATACATATATATACACATATATGCATATATATACACACATGTATATTCATTTATGAAATACATATATATATATATATACATATCTATATACATATATCTTATCTATAATATAAAACTGAATGTCGATGTGTGTGTGTGTGTGTGTGTGTGTGTGTGTGTGTGTCTGATCACGGATAGGATCCTATATGGTTAACTATTTTAAAAAACTGATTACATATAATAATAGATGTATCGAGACACAGGAATGAGTAGGTTTAGTCTGGACGAACAGTGGTTCATTAACATTGTGGGGTATGCGTTCGCGCCTGTTCCACCAAGTATAGAAATAATAAATGTAAAAAATAAAAAAAAAACGTTAGCAAGTGTTTTTGATATAGATGTAAATAACACTACTTTGATAAGTAGTTTTCAACTTAAATAGGGGTCGTATGATAAAACTGTGGGGTTGCGTTCGCACCTGGCCTCCATAAAATGGAAATAGGCACCAACTTTAATAAAGACTTTTCATATATATCTGCGTAAGTATACTTTGATAATTATGTTTCAGTTTGAAGAAATATAGTATAATAAAATTATGGGGTGTTCGTTCGCGCCTGACCTCCATCGAATGGATATATGTCAAAAAGTTTAACAAGGTTTTTTAATATAGATCAACAGAGAATTGTGGTAAGTGTTTCAGTGTGAACAGGTATGGTATAATAAATTATGGGGTTTATCTATTTTATTTTTACTTTCATCATATTTTTCTTCGGTTTTGATACCCACAAATGCGAATCTATCTCTTTACAACCCTTTCTTTGCATAACCGATCATACTTTCATAAATCAGAGTCAATTTTCTGTAGGCTGTTTTTGAACCCAGTCAACGACGGATATTTTGCTAGTATTAAAATATATATATATATATATATATATATATATATATATATATACATATAGACATATATATAGATATATAATGATTGCAACGTCTTGTAAGACGAGTGACACTCCCTCAGACATTTAAAATCCATGAGCCCAAATGCCTGAGGGTGTATCTATACAAAGATGATGTTACAGAGTGTTAGCTATGTACGGCAGCTAAGTCTCTCTCTCTCGGTACAAAATGTTGAGATCCAGCAAGAGCAAGATAGCCAGCAACAAATAAAACTGCAGACCAGCTTAATGCGGATACTGGTCTTCCGCTTTATGGTTTTTTAAATCAGAGATTTGCTTCTCCTAGAAAGGTTGCCTTCACCACGGCTTACGGGAGTCCTCTCCACCCCAATACACATATACACACACAATATACACGGTACTAGTTGGCCGTTGACCCAGAAAAGAGTTCATTCGCCCTTTTGGAGGTCTTGATTTTAATCCTTCAGGGAGACTAGCCGCCCTCCTCACCAAACAAGTCTGGTGGGGGAACCAGTTTAGTCGCCGGTGACCCGACCATGAGGCAGGTAGTACTGGGTTACATGGTACCAGAGCATATGAGATGACCTGACATATAGATATATGCATATATATATATATATATATATATATATATATATATATATATATATATATATATACATACAGGTATATATATATATATATACATACAGGTATATGTATATATTTGGCCTTCGGATCAAGATCAAAGTGTAGTATCTGTTCTTCAGATGCTGCACTTCTATTTCTTGTTCTCTTTCGGTGGAGGAGAAATCCTTCACGACTGAGACAATTTTTATTTTTGTACCTTTTCTCCACGTTAAAAAACGACCCTGGTGTCTAACTCTGTCCCGTGGGGAGGCATAGTAAATAGGTACAGGTATATGTATATATATACATATGTACATATATATAAATATATATACATATACATATATATATACCTATATATACATGTATACATACATATGCCGTATATATACATATGTACATATATATACATATATAAATCTATATAAGTACATATATTCTGTATATACATATGCATATGTATAGATATATGTGCATACATATTTTTATACTTATGTATATACATATATATATATACATATATATACACATATATGCATACACACACATATATATGCATAATTATATATACATATATCTACATACATATAAATACATACTTATAGATATACATACATATACATACATATATACACATATACGTATATATACATATAGATACTTATACATATAGCTATAAAAAATAATTACGTTATATATATATATCTATATATACATTTATACATCTATATATAGTCATATATACATATATGCATATACATATATCAATATATATATATATATGCATATATATATATATATCTACATATATATTCATATATATACATATATATATGTAGATATATATATGTATACATATATATATATATAAATACATATACATGTACATCTATATATATATATATATATATATATATATATATATATAAATATTTATATATACATACATAAAAGAAGATTCGTAGTCTGCTTAAGCCTCTGAGCTCCAGGCTGCTTTTCATAGGAAAATTGCGAGGGTCTGAAAGAAGATTTATACCACAACAATGTGGTACTTCACCCGTTATGGGGGCAGATGGTAGAACCTTGTTTACTGATAGGAATGACATCCTTAACCGCTGGAAGGACCATTTTGAAGGAGTGGTGAATTGTTCTTCCGATGTTGACGATGATGTATTGAGTTCTTTGCCTGCAAGAAGCCAAATACCAGAACTAGATGTAATTCCTAATTTTTCTGAAGTTTTCGAAGCTGTAACACAAATGCTACTGAGAAAGTGTGCAGGTATACCGGCTGAAATATTCAAGTTTGGGGGGAACACACTTTTGTAAAAAACTTTTGGAGTTATTCATCAGGATTTGGGAAAGCGGTTCTGTACCTCAGGATTTCAGGAACTCGTCAGTAATCCATCTCTTCAAGAATGAAGGAAAGCGCATTTATTGTGATAACTACCAGGGAATATTACTGCTCTCTGTAGCTTGAAAAATACTAGCCAGGGGAATTTTGAACAGGATAATCCTTCATCTATTAGACATAATTTATCCTGAGACGCAGTGTGGTTTTAGTTCTGGCAGGGGAACCATCGACATTATCTACTGTTTACGCCAAGTTTCAGAGAAAAATCAGGATCTGTTTGTCGTTTTTATCGACTTAACAAAGGCGCTTGACTCTGTCAACAGAGTTGTACTTTGGAAGTTTTTGAATAAAGTTGAAATCCCTAAAAAAATGTTAAATATAATAACATACTTTCACGAGAATATGGAGGCACATGTAAGAGCAGACGGAAAGTTCTCTGAGTCATTCAATGTAAAAACCAGTATGAAACAGGGTTGTGTTATGGCATCTGTCCTCTTTGCCATCTTCTTTTCAATCATGCTCTAGCATGCTTTTAAAGTTTACACGTAATGTCTCCATTTTGAGTTGTGAACTACCAGAGGTGTGATTTTCTTTTCGCAGACGATGCTACACCCGTGGCCACTTCATTTGAAGAACCATAAGAATTAGTTGACAAGTTTTCCAATGCTGCAAAAGCATTTGGTTTGGCGAGTAGTATTAAAAAAGACAGAAGTTATCTACCAACCAAAGCCCACCCCGTTGCAGCAAGGTGGTGTGAATATCTCGAGCCCAGAATATGTGGAACCGCCTCAGAAAGTCTTAGATAATTGACAGCCTCTAAAGAATGTTAAATCCTTTGCATATATCGGAAGTAAGGTGAATTCGTCAGCATCACTTGATGATGAGATATTGAGCAGAATTTCAAAGGCGACTGATGCCTTCGGCAAACTGCGGTCAAGAGTATGGAATGAAAGAGGTTTGACTCTAAAGACCGTGCAGTGATTGTTTTGATACACCTGTATGGATCCGAAGCTTTGACCCCATAACGTAGGCAGATTGAGCAACTGGATACATTCCATAAGCGTTGACTTCGCAGTATATGTAGATTAACATGGAAAGACAAGGCCCCTAACTCGGGATTGATTGCTAGGTGCGACATTTTAAGTATTGAGGCCTTCCTGGTGAAGTCTCAGCTTCAGTGGGCTGCTCACCTTGTTCGCATGGATGAAAACCGTCTTCTAAGCAACTAGCATACAGCCAACTAGAAAAGGGTTATCGAAATGTGGGTCGTCCATGTCTGAGGTACAGGAATAAGCTGAAAGACAAGCCTGAGCCCAAAAAAGATGCTGCGGATAGAAAATTGTGGAGGGAAAAATGTTTTGACAAACGACTATCGAATAAAACAAATCTTCATAAAGCAAGAGCAGGAACAGCATCTTCCCAGCCTGTATCTTGTGAGTTGTGCGGCTTTGTTTGTGGGAGCAGAGCTGGCCTCGGGTCACACATAGGGCAAAAGCATTGAATACAGAGTCAATCAGAGCGAATTTTTGGCGCTCATGCGTCGAACACGACGGGAGAGTCCATTATGTGTATATATATACATATATATATGTATGCATATACAATATCTATATATGCATGTATATACAATATATATATATATATATATATATATATATATATTAACATAATTACTACGTGCATAAAAGTAAGTCATCTATAATACATGCATGTTTCGGAGTTTACTTCTCATCGTTATAGGTAGACATTTTATTTACAAGGATCGATATTATAACGGCTCGATAAGTAGTCTGGCGGCTTACCATGAGACAACCGGACAATTGTTAAATTTATGCACTATTTTTATCGCTTATAAGTCTAAGGTTGTTTGAATTTGCATTTATTTTTTTTTATTATCCATTACTTACTTTATTTCACTCACTGAACGTTTCTCTTGTTGTAAGAAATTGTTATTTGCACTTTTGTTTAAATTTGTCTTCGCCCAAATCTCAGGAAGTTTTTACCTTTGTATTTTTTTAAACATTAAATATTAAGTAATAATTTGTACGTGCACAAAAGTAAGTCATCTATAATAATTAATACTTCAATAAAATTAATATATATATATATATGTATATATAACTATATATATACATATATGCACATATATATGCGTATATATACGTATATACATATGTATGTATACATACATAAATAGATGTATACATATATGATGATTGCAACATCTTGTCAGACGGGTGCCACTCCCTAAGACATTTAAAATCCATGAGCCCAAATGCCTGAGGGAGTATCTACACAGAGATGATGTTACAGAGTCTTAGCTTTGTACGACAGCTAAGTCTCTCTCTCGGTTCAAAATGTTGAGATCCACAAACAAGCAAGAGCAAGATAGCCAGCAACAAATTAAACTGCAGACCAGCTTAATGCGGGTACTGGTCTCCCGCTTTGTTTTTTAAATAAGAGATTTGCTTCTCCTAGAAAGGTTACCTTCACCACGGCTTACGGGAGCCCTCTCCACCCCAATACACACACACATACACACAGACACACTGTGCTAGTTGGCCGTTGACCCAGAAAAAGAGTTCATCCGCCCTTCTACACATATATACATATATACATATATATGCATATATACCTATATATACATATTTATATATACATATATATACATATTATATATATACATATATATACATATATATATAGAAGTATATGTACATATATATATATACATATATATATACATTGGTATGCGTATATATACATATATATACGTGTATATATAAATACATATATACATTTATATACATATATACATATATATATGTATACATATATACATACATACATGTATAAATATATATGCATATATACACATATATATGTATATATATATATATATTAACATATATATATATATACACCTTCATATATATATGTATATATATATGTATATATATAGATATGTGCATATACATATATATATACATATATATATATATACATAAATATATTTACATATGCATATATATATGTATATATGTACATATATATATATATACATTTATTTATATATATATATATATATGCATACCTCTCTGTATGTTCATCTAAACTGCGTCAATCGCTTTATTGCAGATTAGTAAAATATAAATATTTTACTAAATATACGTCACAACAAAAGGAAAATTGTATGATCAAATGACTGTTTCAAGGTTAGTTATTTCCCAAATTCATGCGATATTCACGAAGTTATGACATTTTATTTATTATCAGGTAAGTTATACTGTCCATCGCTTTATTGCAGGTTTTTTTTAAATGCCGAAAAAGGTGGGGGGACGATTAACGGTTATCGAAAAGGAAAGGATTGTTGCTGGACTCGCAGAAGGATTGTTCATCAAAGATTTAGCTATGGAGGTGGAAAGGGATCCAAAAACTTTATATATCATTCGTGAACAACCCCAACACCAAATCCAGAAAGGATAAGGGCACTAAGAGAAACGTTTCACATCGTGATATTCGGAAAATTCGTAGGGAGTAACCCGAACCCCAAATAGCACCAGTGCTGCCATTTTTGCAAGAGTTGGAATCGCTCCAAGATACAGGCAGGGCCGATGTAATGTGTTGAATGAGATTGCAAGGAACATCAAAACTATTCCAATGCCGCCATTGAGCAAACGACATAGGGAAAAACAGATGGCTTGAGCACAGAATTACATTAAAATGGATTTCCAACGTATCTTATTTACAGATGAGACCCGTGCTACACTTGACAGTCCGGATGGATAGGCCAGAGTTTGGAACCGAACGGAACTCCACCCCCTTTAAGAGCTCATCTCCAACAAGGAGGTGAAGGCATCATGTTTTTAGCGGGAATCATTAGAAATATGCTGGTTAGACCATTCTGAGTTCCAGAGGATGTGAAAGTTACCAGCAATGCGTACACGGCCTTTCTGGATAAACATTTGTCACCATGGCGAGATGTTCTATCGTTGTCACGTCGCTTTTAGATGATTTTTATGCCCGACAATGCACCATCCCATTCTGCTAGGACGACTGCAGCCTTCCTTGAATCTATAGGCTTCTTTGGAGAAACCCTCATGAGCTGGCCATTGTGTTCTTCGGATCTTAACCCCATTGAACATATCTGCCCAATATTAAAAATATGTGTTTATGAGGGAGGGGAGCAATTCACTTCAAAGGATGCCTGGTGGAGGAAAGTAGTTGATATCGCCAGAGCCAGAACTCTTTTTCAAATCAAACAATTTACTTCATCGGTGGACAAAAGTTGTTTAAAGTTATTTTATAAAATGGTGGATATGGCGATAAATAAATAATTTATTTGATGCTTAGCACCTAGGATGTGCTTTTGTTTATTATTCTTTAACAGAAAAATATAATAAAAAGTAAAGTTTTCATGATTAGACATTGTTTTTTTGCCCTAATACAACATGTTAAGAGACCTGCAATAAAGCGATGGACAGTGGAAATTCCTTGATAAAGAATAAAGTGTCATAACTTTGTAAATATGGTATGAATTTGAATAAATCTTTTGGAAATAACTAACCTTAAAGCAGTAATTTGATTCTACAATTTGTATTTATTTGTGACATATATTTAGTGAAATATTGATATTTTACTAATCTGCAAAAAAGCGATTGACGCAGTTTATATATACATATATACAAACATATATATATATATATATATATATGTATGTTATTACATTTTCACCCTAAACAACCTATCTTCCCCTTTTTGTGTTGGGGCTACTATCAGGGGCAACAGCCACTGGGGTACTATGTAGGGTGCAAGATGTCAGTTCACGTGACACTTGAACTTATGCATGTCAGTACAGTTGTCAAAGCTGGGACATGGAGTTGAATTCCAAAGTCAAGCCGTTCTGTAGTAGAAATCTCTCTTACATCTAGGGGCCTCTACTGTATGGGAGTGGGATTTAGCTGCGTGTCTGCTTGTTTTTGCGGGCACAAGTGCTTGCAGTTCGCCAGATGACTCACCATTAAACTACTTGTAGAACAGGCAGAGGGATGCAACTTTTCGTCGATGGTGTGACCTTGTACGTGACCTTACACGACCTTAAACTTCTGATCGCGGCCCAGTTATAATCTTAACCCTGGGTCGATGCCCACTTATGACTATTCTAGTCACCGGGTAATTAATTATGTCGACTGGGCAACCAGGTGTGCCAACCGTTGGTACGTCGCGTCACCCAGTGAATCCTCGTCAAGGCGTTGGAGGACTCTTCTCGGTTGCACGGTCCTCAAGGCCCGTTCTTCTTGATCGTCTAGTTGGTCGTCCTGTTGACTGGGTGTTCGTTGACGGGAACGGGGTCAAAAGTAGCAAGTAAAAGAAATAAAGTTACATGGAACAACAGCACATCAGCAAACAAACTCCGGAGGCTGGTTGATATATAATGAATTTAAGAAATTCATAAATGATTATCTACAGACGTATGTACAATTGAAGATTAAATGTAAGCAAGCAATTAGATTTGTGAATGAGCTTCTTGTTGTTGAAATACTCGGTCGGAGTCGCGGACCGTTGTAATTATCGTTAAGGTGTTCTGGCTGGTCTCTTCCTAGGTCCTCGGAATTCTATTAAGTTGCAAATTGAGGTCTCTGGCGACCAGCGAGGGGGAGAGAGAAGTTGGGTGGCTGGGTTCCTCTGCCGAGACATTTTGTCTCTGTCTCTCTCTTCTTCTATCTCCTTCTATCTGATTAAATCGAGTTTTACAGATCTTATATAGTAAAACTCTTGAATAATGACGACGCCTACGTTCGTCTTCGACCAATCAAATTGATTGATAACAATCCACCTGATTCCTTCTCATTGGTCAATTTGGCCTGTGGCAGGTATTATTTTTCCGCCCACAATTTCCAAAATCAAATTGACTCCTCCCCAACTTGCCTGACCCCGCCTTCTCGATAATGGTTTTTTCCATATTATCAACTGATAATCAGAGGAAATATTATTTTTTAGCTTGTAATAGATCATCTATTTAAAAATATCTGTTTGATCTTCGTTCCCCTTTGAATTATTTGTTTTGTAAAAACATCCGTGTGATTTTTAAAAGAAATATTCTTTACATGTCAGAATTCCCCTTATCGCCCAAAACAATTTGCCAAAATACATTTTTATATAATTAATATTGAAAACAATTCATGTCGAACCTTGGGCTGACGTCATTAATTCTTTTATCAGGTCTCATCTGTTTCGTGTGTGTGTGTGTGTTTCTCAAATCAAAAACGATCCGACATTTCACCTGTCAAACAACACATTTCAAGCCGACCGACATTTCCAATCTCTGTTTCGGAATATTTTGTGTTGGCTCGTTTAGTTCAAACGCGAGCGTATTTTGGTTAAAAAATGTTTTAAGTAATATTTCGCTTTGAAGTTTAGCATGCGATTTCTATTTTTATCCCCCGACTGTATGGTATCTGAACGACAAGATTTTGACACATAAAAATATTAACTAAAAAAAAAAGTTTTTTCCTGTAACCGGTGTTCGCCCGGGATTGAATATTACATTCAACACAAAAAAAAACGTCACATCGACCCTACGGATCTGATGTGGCCCCTCTTTGGTGTTACAATGGGACAAAGGTTGAAGTCTATATGCCCGTTCAGGACCAATCAGGTTTGTGACTCCCTTTTGAACCCTATCTACTGTCGGAGAGACTAGTAGGAGATGCACTAGTCCGAATGTGACAACAATACTCTCTACATGGGCGAATAGTGATCTTATAGAGGTACGGGATACTTTAGGTTGTTAGTAGTTTTCTAGCACGGTAGAAACAGCCTAACCTCTTCGCACCGGTCCTTGCAATTATTTATGTGTAATTGTTCAACTTATGTTTCCTGTGAAACTTAGTCAAAGGAGTTTAAATATGTACTTTCAGATAAAGACTCACTGGCCATTGCTATTGGTGGTAGAGAGGGTTTCCTGTAATTATTGAAGGAAACAAGTGTAGTTTTGGCAGCATCGAATGTTACGATACATTTTTGTCCCCATTCAACTACAAATTGGAAGGAATCCTCTAGTGTTTCTGTCATTTCTCTAGATATGTGTTCATTTGTTTTCCTGTCGTGCCTGTTATAGAGTGTTGTGTCATCAGCATATATACCCATCTCAGAGGCAGTTGTGTCGGGGATGTCATTTATTAATATTAGGAATAATATAGATCCAAGGATAGACCTTTGAGGCACTCCCGCATTTATATCATATTGTTTAGATGTACGACACTCGAGCACAACCTGGAGTTTTCTCCTGTCTAAGAAGGATTTAATTATGTTAAGTATTCTTTCAGTCATACCGTATGATCTAATGTTCCTGAGGAGACCCTCATGCCATACCCTGTCAAAAGCCTTAGATATATCTAGAGCAACCGCTCTACCCTCCCCCGCTTTGTCCAGTGAATGGTATATACGTTCAGTGATTACATTTAGGATATCTGCTGTGGAACGAGCTTGCCTAAATCCATATTGTTGGTCAGTCAGAAGTTTTGCGTCTGTGAGGTAATGGACTAGAGCTTGTTTATTATAGACTAACATATTTTGGCGAAAATGGGAGGAGGCTAATGGGGCGGTTATTTACTGGGTCAGTCCTTTCGCCAGAATTCTTGAAAACTTGTACCACAGAATCAGTTTTCCCGGAGTCGGGAAAGCAAGACTCATTAAGGCATTAGTTGTAGAGTTTGGAGAGAACTGCAGCTACTTCGGCTGAGCACTTTTTTAATATCACATCTAGGATTAGATCGGGTCCACATGCTTTTGAAGTGTCAAGGTTTTTTATGATTGCATACACCTGAGCAAGGGTGATTTTCAGATAGTCTTGTGAGGGGTTGGTTAGAAGGGTCCAGTGTGGATTTGAGGCAAACCGACTGGCAAGCATATTAGCCTTCTCAGTTGCTGAGCCAACAACGTCGTGATTGTTAGATAGTGAGGAAATTGTTGATTTACTACATTGTTGTAGATTTTCCAGATATCACGGGTTCCTAAGTATTGTTTTTCGATGCGTTTTTTGGTTGTTTCAGTAAATTCTTTCTTAGCTGACGCTAATTTTTTCTTACAGTTGTTTCTAGCTTCTATATAATTCTGTCTGTTTGAATTGGGCTGATGATGGTTAACACTGCAGTACGCATGCTGCCTTTGAGCAATGGCAGTTGCGCAAGTAAAAGTAAACCATTAGTGAGAGTGGGGTTTGCTATAAAATTTTCGCATGGGAACATATGCTTCAATTGCGGTTTTGAACCATTCAGTGGTCTCATTTCCGCACGGTTCAGCGGGAAGAGAAAACATATTTCCCCATGTAGCATGTCTGAGGAGATCCCTGATCGCTTCCCAGTCAGCCTTTTTATAATATCTCGTGACCTTGAGCAGTGTCTCTTCAGTTTAGGGCGAGTTCGACCATTATCACTGCATGGTCAGCGTTCCCAAGTGGGTTGTTGGCATTCGTTATACAATCATCGGGAACTGTTGTCAGAAACAAATCTAGAAGTGATGCATTTTGTTCTTGCTGGTCTGAGAAACTTGTGGGAAACGTAACCATTTGTGATAAGGAAGGTGAGATACAGAGAAGCTATGTGCTGTGCTGCCCGTGCGTCTGTGTAAGTAGAGAATCCAAGCCAGTTTCTGTGGTGGACTTTAAAGTTATCAAATACATGCACTTGTGCGCAAGGGTCGATGGAGAGTTTGAGCAAGGGTCAATGCTGTTTGAGACTTTTTTTATTATAATGCAGTCCTGGGTTGAGCGGGATCGATAGAAAACATTAAAGTAGCTAATGATGTGTTGAATGTTTCGTCTAAAGCACACACACACACACACACACATATATATACACATATTTATATGCATATATACATATATAATCACATATATATATATACATACATTACATATATATACACATATATACACACATATATACATCTATATACACATACATATATATACATATATTCACATGCATATACATATACATATTCACACATATATACATATATATTCACACATAAATATATTCATATATATATATATATATGTGTATATATACATATTAAGGTTGTAGGTGTTCAAACGTCAGGACTAATGAAGACAACGAGGTTGTTAAATAGTGGTCAATAAAATTAGCAAAAAATATTTTTATTATTTGGGGTAAACAGTTACATATGGTCGCTACAAATAGCCATCTGCCTCAGATAAAGACACTTCACAGGGCGAATTTGAACCTCTCGACGCCAAACCATTTTTATTTTTATTTCAAATTTACATTGTGTTGTCAAAAGTTTTGAATAATCTTCCAATAGGTACTAATGCGATCTTTCCTTTTTTTCTATCCTCTTTTTAGAGAGCTCGAAATTTTTTTATAAACTCGCTATGAACTTTTTATACTTTTTTTGAAGAGCTCCATTTTTCTTGTCTAATTTCTCTCTAATCTATCGCATTTTTCATGTTTCTTTTTGGCGTCGAGAGGTTCCAGGTCGCCTGATGAAGTCTCTTTGACTGAAAAAGATGGCTATTTGTAGTGGTCATGTGTAACTGTTTACCCCAAATAATATATATATATATATATATATATATATATATATGAACATATTATATAAAATGGCGCCCAAAATTTGTTGTTCGGACATATTCCTTTCAAGCGCTTTCTATCGGAGCGTAAGATATCATCAGGAACGATTATATTTTTGTTTTTGTTTTTCTCTTCCGTTGAGGCTTTTTGTAATTATATATATTTATTATAATTGGCTATAAAGGTGGTTACAGGCAGGTTTGGGGCGACTTATTTTTATTTTACATTTTCTTTCGTATTTTTTTAGTTCCCTATTAGTTATACCATTCGTTTAGTATATTTGACCCGTTGTTAAATGAGATCCGATTTAAAAAGGGCTGTGTCTTTTATAAATATGCCTATAGCAATTTTCGTCGTCGTGTGCAATTGTAAAGATATTGAATTTTATTATTTTTAATTAAGATATTTCTAATGTCGGACAACTGTAGTTTTTTTATCGTAGGATGTTAGGTGTTTTTTTATTACACGTTTGTCAGCTAAATGATAGGTTAGTCTCCGGGAGTGTGTTTGTGCCTATATATGTGTTGTATGAGTTTTAGAGTGGATTCGAAGACATTCTTTGAAGAGGCAAATAAATTCATACACTACATTTAACACCGGGACAAATATACTAACATGGTTTAATAACTAGCAAGAAACTAAAGAAAAAATAAAATAAGAAAATCGAAATGAATTAAGTAAAAATAAAATAAAATAATGCGCCCTAACCATCCTGCACTCACCTGTATAGCCAATTAAAAAATGTATATATAAACACACAAAGCCTCAAAGAAAATAAGCAGACAAAGAAAACAACGACACACTCCTGACGATGATCGGATGCACCTAATGAAAGTGCTTGAGTAGAATATGGCCGATCAGCAACTTTGGGGCGCCATTTTATATAGTATGTCTGTCGTGTTCAATATATATATATATATATATATATATATATATATATATATACACCCCCACCCCCCCACACACACACACACATATATATATATATATATATATATATATATATATATATATATATATATATATATATATATATATATATATATATATATATATATATATATCATTTATCCGTAAAACAGAAACATTTCGCTCGGAACTTTTAAGTAGGAAATGTAAATGCGTAGCAGAGAAAAAAAAATAAAGTAAAAAAAAACTATAGGTTTATTTCATTATAAATTTATTTTAGAACTAAACCAATAGCTGGGCAGTTGGTCTTTATCATCAAAACTGTATTTATTTACAGGAGCGTGAGAAATAAGTAAGCGATAATTCAGAGGCTGGGAAAAAGAAAACGTACAACTATGAAAAAAAAGGGAAAGGAACGAAAATAATTATACTGTAATTGCTATCCAAACCAATAATATACACGTCTACCTTTGGTGTGCTCAATAGCTAGCTTATAAATCACTCAAGTGGTATGGCGAGGCGGAAATGGAGAGTAACTTTTACACTATTAACTTGTGAAGCCGTCTATGCAACACAAATTAAGATATTAATATTTGAATAATATATATGATTTGTGCATATATCTGAAACTCTATCATTGTATCTATTTCCTTATCGCTGTCGATCCTTCCATAGAAACATACAAATATCTAATTTTATACTTCTTTTATATCTATACTAGCGGTGGTACCCGGCGTTGCCCGAGTGTTTGTTTCCGGGACGGGGGGGGGGAGTTTAAAAAAATGTTATGGTAGGTAAGTAGAAAGGATCAAACCCGGAGTCATGAGTAAAAGTAGGAAAATAAAGTGTGAAAAAAAAAAAAAACATCTGCAACGTTAACAGTTCGGCCATCAAGAAAAGTCCATTCCAGTTGTTTAGGAAAAAAAATAAAACGACTACGGTAGGTCGGCGCGAACGTGAAAATATAATGTGAATTGTCCAGCACGCTAACCACTACGCCACAGAGCACTGCAGCTTAGTTTAGTGATTTTAAATAACTTCACATGAAAGAACTACGAAGCCAAACCAGTGTTCTCTTCTCAACTGTTCCTTGTGAACGATCCCCAAACGGTGTTAAGTGGGGGCAGGGGGAGGAGGAATTTATTAGAGAGAAAATATTTTACCACTTCCATTGATCTTAACCGATTTTGGCCGTAACTTCTCAGCAGAAAAAGTATAGAAATCTAAGATTATCGAGGAATTTGAGAAATAATAAGCCTATAACGCACCACAGATATTGTTCTGCCCTTTGTGCATATTATATTTGCATGAAATATCTTGATTTTTAATCCTATTAATGTCAAAATCAGACGGGAAAAATGAGTTCATTTTATTTATATAGAGATTACTTCCTTTTTCTCACTCTATATATTTTTATCTAAATATAATTGTAGCTATCTATTCTGCTGTTTATGTATCTCTATTCCTGTTTCTCTGAAGATGTCCCTTTGATAAAAAAGGCGCCTCCTCACTATATGCAAAATAATATTCACAATTTTCTAATGTAAAATCCATAAATATATCTTACTAGACTAAAATAATGTGTACTTTTATGTATAGTGAGGAAGTAAAAACGAATGAAAAGACCTATATAATTTAAGAGACTAGTAAATGGACATCAAACTTAATAATGAGCGTGAAAGGGATACTCGAACAACTAACGAAATATATCCAATATGAATTTAATCAAACAAATCTAATAATTAATTAAGTAATTTACTCATTATAATTAATAATACACGCAATATGCACATATCTATATACATACATATGTACATATATGCGCACACACACACATATATATGTATATATATATATATATATATATATATATATATATATATACTAGCAGTTCTGCTCGTCTTGTCTCGAGTCCTGTGTACTGTTAATAACTTGCCCTACGTGTGAATACATTTTATGTCATATTTCAAATGTTTAGACCAAAATTGGTCTGAGTAAATTCGTAGAGACTGCACAGGTCAATTTGTTTTTAAATTTGACCCCAATTTTGACCCCTTAACATTTATGATTTTGGTCTCAAATTAAAACACAAAGTTTTACCTATGTCAAAATTACCATTATCTAAAATGTCAAGGGTTTGAAGCCAACATTAGCGGAGGAGTTTGGTAGGGTCTGCAAAGGTCAACTCTGTAAAATGTACGTCTTGCTAGTCGAATTTTCGCCCAAATACTGATTAAAAGGCTTGCTGCATTTTTGAATACCCGTTATATATAAATTTCAAATGCTTAAACCCCAAAATTTGCTTAGTATTTTGTTAGCTGTCGAAAATTTCAAATATTTTGAACCGATGAAAGCTCAAATTTTCGACCCAAACCGGTTAAAAATACAACCTAATCTCTGAATACACTTAATGTGAAATTTCTGATGTTTCGACTACCCTGTTTCTCACCTGACTACAACTTGGATGTCTTCAAGTCCAATATAAAGAAATTCCCGATGAACCGCCCCCTTAAGTAAGGCACTTTATCAAATCTCCAATACTAATGATTATTACGATACTACCCCAATGATTACTGCACACGCAATAACCCTTATCCCCGAGTGGCTTCCCGGCCTTGATAAGTTGTTACTTCCATATAAAAAAGAGTGCGGCGTATAGTGACCACAAATAGGCTACCCCCCGTTTCAATATTTGCAGCAATTCTTACAGCACTATATTGCCGACCTTTCAAAGGAAGCCTTTGGATGTGACGTTTAACACATGTGCTTAGTTTCTTTTGGCGACCTATCTGAAGCTTATTATATATAGATCCTGCTCTTTTTAAATGCTAGATGATCTTAGCCACTGTGCTGCAGCTCATTTTCCAGGTGTTTGCAATATTCTTCTAGCCTTGGCACTTTTCCTGTAGGTGAACAATCCATCTTTTAAGAACTTCGGAAAGTGATTTTTCATGTGGTACCATGCTAGAAATTTCTATGGCCAGTATGAGACAGTGTGAGAGCTGCGCTACAAATTTGAACCCGCCTGCTCCCTATGCACACAATGAATCACCTGAGTTTTTAGAGGGAAAATAACAAGCAATACTCAATCTTGACATTAAGGTAGTGTTTCTTAGGGATGCACTCAATTTCATTGGAAGAGGTTTCGATTTCAGTGGTTATATTCTGAGTAATTGTAAGACAATAATTAAATAACTCTTCAATAAATCTGCGCACAGACTATTTTCATTGTGCCAAAGTTTCATTTTGTCAGTGTTGTCTCTCTATGAGATATACTTATATATGCAGAAATATTAAGGATGTAGCATATATAGATATAAATTCTTAATCCATGTCTTTTTGCTTGCATTTTTTGTATGTTTGTTCACAATTTGATCAATATATACAAACGGTTCATTACTTTCCTATTTCATTTATTTCTATATATAGTATGATTTTTGCAAAACATACGCTAACCTCATTGTCATATTACCATAAATATAATCGATTTTACTAAATAGCTGTATGTTAGTTACCGTTCATGGACAGAAGATTGTTTTACGTGTCCTACCAAAGATTATTATTTAAAATTGAGTTATAATGATAATATATTTAATTTAATTGATTTTGAATTATTATTCTGGATATGGAACTTTTTAGAAAACAGTGTCGTGTTACATCCAATAGGTGCTACCTGTTGTTTCTACAGTATCAATTAGAAATGTACGTTATACTAGTATGTGTGTATGTGTGTGTTTATATGTCCGCCAAAATTTGTAGAAAGTCTCATCAGACCATGACAAAATAGTACATTTTAGAAAGATCAATCACTTAGACCAAAATATGTAAAAACGCTATTTTAGCTGAGTGAACTGGGCCGTTTCTTGCAAGGAGAAACCATTTTTGCCTCGACATTTTTGCCGGTCACACGCCTAGCAATCTGAATGTACGTTTAAAATCTTTTTCCGACCCCTCGTGACTGTTGTGATCGTGAGAGCTAGCGCGAATTTTTTCAGCTGTTTTCCCTCTGTCGTGTTACAGATTCGAGGCTGCCTACTGCAGCCATTTTTTCTTTTACTCTTGCACAGAACTCGCTACTAATTTGATTGAAACAAAAGTTGTTTTGATTTCTTTATTGTTTAGGGTTTAGCTTAATATTCTTATTAATGCAGCTCTCTCCACTCGGGCAACGCCGGATGCCCCTACTAATCTGTTATATAAATCCCAAACGTCAGTTTGAATGTTAGCGTGTGTCCGCAAAAAGTTTAAGTAAACCGCATAAAATAGGGTTGAATCCGGTACTATCTGAAAACACGACTCCTCGTACGAATAATATCTGATAAATAGAAAAGGAGAGTAATTATGTCATGGTTAAATTTTCATAGTAATGACGTAATAAGTCGTCGTGTGCCAAAAGATTTGCCATTTCAGGCTTGAGCCTGTATACATAACCTAATTTTATTGCGGTCGCACGGGCATTCCCTGCTATTTTTATTGAAATAAAATATGTTTTTATTTGTTGGGGTGTGTAGGTTGATACCTACTTTTTCCTATATATACATATATATATATATATATACATATATATATATATATATATATATATATATATATATATATATATATATATATATATATATTCCCTGTTGGTCATTAAAGGGTAAGATGATAAATGTTTAAAATAAAAAAAAAAGTGATTTGGAGAATATGTTGTCTTTTATTGTTATAGGACAACACTTTTTTTTTAGTGATGAGTGAACATAAAAAAATTCAGCCAGACTCCGGAGCCCTGCTGCAAGCACTAATTCAAATTAAAGAAGGCCCTACTAAAAGTACTCCTAAATACAAGTTTCTACCTCTCCACTCTTTGATTTTTTCACGTAAGATCTGGAAAAACTTAAATCGTCAGCATCCACAAGAGCTCTACTAAAAGCAGTAAATATTATCATAAATATTATCATAAATACGATTATATATATATATATATATATATATATATATATATATATATATATATTGTATATTTATATTTCAAATCATTATTTATATGCATAGATACGTAATTTAAAAGTCAAAAAGCATTCTAGTGACTATATGTTAAGCTCTGGTAAACTCAATGCCCAGGAGAGTAAATTCAATTTTTCGTAATGATTGTGGCCACACAAATTATTTAGAGTTTACATGTTGTATATAATTATTTACAACTTTTCTTAAAGGGTTTATTCACTTTTGTTGACAGTGATGTAGCTTTTAATGTGAATACTTTGAGAGGAAATCGATTAACTCTGTTATATACGCTGCAGACGAATTACTTTTCATTGTGTCAAAAAATCATGTTTAAATGTTGTCCCATGAAAAGATAAATTTAAATATTTACAGAAATGTTAGAGGCGTACTCACCTTTGTGATACACTCTGTATATATATATATATATATATATATATATATATATATATATACATATTAATGCACACATGCATATATATATACACACATACATATGTATATATATATATATGCATGTATAATATATGTACTAATATTTGTGATACACTGTATAGATATATAAATATATACATATATATATATATATAGATATATATATTAATAATCAAAGTAAAGTGTATTCAATTTCAGAATGTAGGATTAACCCTAAACAATATATGGAAATAGTACTGTTATAACTTTTATGTTATGATTATGATGTTTTATATGTCATACATATACTCGTAGAATTATATTTAATATATATATACGCCAGTTATGTGTCAGTGCATCGACGGCATTCACGTCTCCAAACTAAACTGATGCATAGACTTCCAATTCCAAACTCTTGGGTCTTACGAAGTGCAACCAACGAATGTGTCATACGAATGACATGTTGCCATTTTCCTATTGTCTCGAATTGGAAGGCATTGCCAGATTTTGAAAGGAGCTGTCGGAAATATGCGAAGCAAATTATAAGTAAGTGCCCAAATAGTATGGTCTCGAAGTATAAGCATTCGATTTCTCCCCTTATCACTCGCAAGCGTGGTTACAACTAAACACATGAGCGCATATACATTTATACAAGGAGGAAATATATGAATATTTAGTGCGTGTTGCTAGGGTTATTGATATCTACATATAAATAACTACAGGTGAAATTTGAGAAATTTCCGTAATAATCAGAAAACCAATTCAATTCAAGAAATGAATAAATTTTGTTTAAGATTTATGGATTACATTAAAGACACATCGGTCATTGCTATATAATAGGATTACAAATGTGGCCAATTATTATTATTATTATTATTATTATTATTATTATTATTATTATTATAACTATTATCATTAAAAAGGAAGAACAAAACCGAGAAAAAGAAAATGGAAAACAAAAACATGTTGCAATATATAAAAGTTAGTAAAATAAACAATTTGAACAATGTTACACATATTAGAATAAGCCCATTAAAAGGTTTTAACAAAGTAATCCTATCAGTAAAAAAACATGATTACATATATTATCGCTCAGGACATAAATATTATAATGCGTGTGTATATATATATATATATATATATTTATATATATATATATATATATATATATATATATATATATATATATATATATATATATATATTAGAGATTTAGAAGTTTATCACAATGCAAGGAATGAATAATAGTCGGCGTTGGTGAAAGAAGACGAGAAAAAGTGTCGATTTACAAATCAATAAGTACATACATATGCATATATATATATATATATATATATATATATATATATATATATATACATATTAAGTTATGCTTGATGAGTTGTGATACACCGAAACAGTACTGTATGTGGATGAATATACAATTTCTTTCTATTCTATATAAATAAAATTAACTCATTTTTGCCATCCGAGTTTGACCTTAATAGGATTGAAAATTTATAGATTTTATGCATCGCGCTATCTGAGGTGTGTTATAGGCATATTACCTATTCACTACCTCGTCGATCGGAGCTTCCTATATTTTATCTGGTGAGAGTACACTGCCAAAACCGGTTACGACCAATGGAAGTAGTAAACTCTACTCTCTCTTATAAATTCATACTTCCATCGCCACCCATTTACACTGGTCATAACCGTTCACAGGAGATAATTACGAACGAACAGTGGATTAGGTTTCTATAAAACTGGACTGGTGAAACGCATCACGCTTACTTTTACGTTGGTACAAAATAAAAACAAAAACAAAACAAAGAAACCTTACATTTTCTTTCCTTATAATAAAAATTAGATTACTTCAATTCCGTTTTATTTCGCGTTCTATCCATTCATAACATCGTTTCTTTTGATTTTTTATGGTATTTTATTTGAGTTTAGTATGTTTCTTTTCTCTGTTTTTCGTCTTGCCGATCTTTCCATTTACAAATTCATTTCTTCTCTCTTTCCGTTTCTTGTCTTTTTCGCCAAGTTTACTATCCTTACTTTTTATTATTTATTTATTTTTTCATCTATTTTACTTTTCTCTGTTTCTGTTTCCACGATCTTTCCATTTTCTTTTGTTATTTCATCTCTCTTTCCGTTTTCCCTCTTCTCTTTCTTTATAAAACAGCCGGATATTTTTTCTCCCTTTTTTTCTGTTTATTTTCTCTTTATTCGCTGTCTTTCAAATCTCTTTTCTTTTTTTTTTCAATAAACATATCATAAATCTTTTCTGTTACATTTCGTTTTGTTCGATGTTTTTCTCTCTATTTTAATCTTTTATTGCTTTAAACTTATATTCTCCATTCTCCTTCCTTTTTCTTCTTCTTTTATTGGGTTGGAAACGTCCGTGTCACGTTCGTTTCTTATTCTGTCTTAGTTTCCCCTCTCTGTCCTGCTATAAGTAAATCTGACGACCTAGTTCACAAATTCCAAAATTGCATCATGACAAGTTTAAAGAAAAAACTTCTAACGTGGACCCCTACTACCATGTCTCCTTCTCAAACATCAGGGGTATACGTTCTAACTTTCCAGAGGTTGACACCCAATTACAGGAGACTAAACCAGATCTTTTATTTTTAAGTGAAACTGGCATTGGACAGGCTATTTCCCTAGAAGAGTTCGCAATTAAAGATACTCTAACTTAACTTCTAAATCTGACCCCCAAGATCGCCATTGGCATGAAATATGTGCCTATATTAAAGATAGCTTTCCATGTGGTAAGGACATCTACAGGGAAGATCCTAACTCATCCTATATGTGCTTCCGGTTTGCTTTAGCTCGAACTACTGCATTTATATTTACTCTCTATCGCCCCCACAACAGCGGAGTTACTATCTTTAAAACCATATCTGAGAAATTTGGGCAAGTCCTATCTGCTTATCCTTCAGCTAACATTCACGTATGTGGAGACTTCAATATTCACAACGTTGAATGGTTGACCCACTAAAACAAGACCGATGATCAGGGGAGGTTCTGTCATTATTTCTCCATTACCTATGACCTCACTCAGATTGTTCAGGAACCCACCCATGTACACGACAATGACGGCCAGTATGCGAGCCTACTAGACCTTTTTCTCACAACTTGCCCATAACTATGTTCAATTTCTGTTCTGTCGCCTCCTGGATTTTCCGACCACTCTGTTGTATCAATTAAGATAAAAATGAAATGTAATAAGTCCCCAGACGTACCTCTCCATCGTACAGTATATCGATACACTAAGGCTGACAGGGATAGCTTCCGTACATTTATATCTGATCTACCTCTGCATTCCATGTTTAAAAAGGATAGGTCCTCTATAGTATCAGACCTGACGGAATGGTTAATTGTAGATATAGACCGTTTCATACCCTCGAAAAAGTTTCAGCAAAAACCTAACAGCCAGCCATGGTTCTCGCGAGAATGTGCTGCTGCCATTGCGCACAGAAATCACTTTTTCCACGTTTTCCAACGTAATAGATGTATGGAAACTAAAGCCGCTTTCAGGACTGCCATCAACCATTGTAAGAAAGTAATAAAGAACGCAAGAGAGTTGTATGCTAAATCCGTTAAGTCCAAAGTAGCTGAGCAGCGGCTTTGTTCTCAGCAGTTTTGGCAAATAGCAAACAGAATCCTGAACAAAAGCGTGTGCTCCATCCCAACTATTATCAATGGACCTGAGGTAATCTCGTCAGCATCAGACAAAGCCAAACTCTTTGTCAAGAACTTAGCAGCTAATTCTACCGTTTGCGACCAAGGCCGCCAACCCCCAATATTTCCTCCTGTATCAGAAAACACGCTATGTGATATACGTATATCTGCATGTGATGTATATCTGCATGTGATGTTGCCAAGCTAATCAAAAACCTTGATTCCAGTAAAGCAACTGGCCCTGACGGTATTCCAATTATAGTACTCAAAAAACTTCAACCTGAACTAGCACCCATACTTACAAAACTGTTTAAACGTTGTCTTAAGGAGAATAGTTTCCCATCTCCCTGGAGAATTTCATCAGTATGCCCTGTATTTAAGAATTCAGGTGATCGCTCATCCCCCTCTTAGTACAGGCCAATAAGTCTCCTGTGCATCATGAGTAAGTTGCTCGAATCTGTGTTAAATACAGAAGTAATCAACCATCTCAACAAAAATAACCTTCTTAGTTACACTCAATATGGTTTCCGTCTGCTAGACCTACAGCAGATGTGCTTACAGTTATATCTCATAGAATTAGCAAATCTCTCGACGGAGGCAACCGTTCTAGGGCAATTGCTCTTGACATATCTAAGACCTTTGATAGGGTATGGCATAAAGGTTTACTTCATAAGATCTGTAGCTATGGTATAGCTGGAAATGTCTTCTCAATTATTAAATCATTGTCTCTGATAGGTTCATAAGAGTAGTAGCCCTTCCATAAAGCTATCAAATTTACCAAATTTTCAATCCTTGAGTGGCCTCTTGGCCTTGACAATGTGGTGATCCCTATGTAAAATGAAACATATTTCTTTGGTAGCTTTCCGGGTGTAAAAACCGCAGTGATGGAGGTTCTTCCATTACACCAAATCGAGCCACAGCAAAGTGTTCCAGGGTACAGCTAGTTATTAATATTTTTACTATTGTCAATGTTATAATTATTCCAATAATTAATATTGTTATTAATGTTACTGTTGTTGTTTCATTTATTACCATTAGCTTTAGTATTTTATTCGTCTTAGTTAATATTATTTCATGGCTATGGTTAGTTCTCTCAATATCATTACGAATAATGTTATCAGTAGTATCCTTATTATATGCATCATATTTTTCTCTGCATTACTATTATCATTATTAGTACTACTAACGGGACATTCCACAGAGGACTCATTCATATTAATATATTGATTTTGGCATCCTTTGGATGTTTAGTGTAAATGGAGATGCTCTGATATTATTGTAGCTTTTTTGTTAAAACTGCAAATGCTTTATCTAAGCTAACACGAAATTAAAAAAAAATATATCCATATGAATTGGGTGCATTAGATTGAATCGAAACCGAAACAAAAACTATACCATATTTCTTCAAACTGAAACATAATTATCAAAGTATACTGACGCAGATAGATATAAAAAGTCTTTATTAAAGTGTTTGCCTATATCCATTCTACGGAGGCCAGGCCCGAACGAAGCCCCCACAATTTTATTATACCGTCCCTAAAACATACCATCCTTAAAACATACTTATTAAAATATTATTATGTACATCTATATCAAAAACATTTGTAAACGTTTCTTTTTTTAATTTATAATCTTTTTTTTTATTTCCATACTTTGTGGAGCAGGCGCGAACGCAGACCTTACAATTTTAATGAACCACTGTTCGGCCATATCAAACATACCCTTTCCTGTGCCTCGATACATCTTCTATTATTATATGTAATCAGTTTTTTTTTAAATAGTCAACCATATAGGAACCTATTCGTGACCAGACACACACACACACATGCACACACATACATTCAGCCTTATATTATAGATATAACTTGAGTTCCTTCTGCCATAATCGAAACCGAATCCAAAACTTAGGAAGACTTCTTGATAACATTATTTATGACAAGAAATAAAAGTACGTAACAATTAAACGACCCTGATGTAAGCGTGCCACAGAAAATAACACACACGCTATCGTATTAATATATAGATTATCAATAATATCATTACCATTAATAGTAATAAAATTTCGTAACTTAATCTAATTTCTCGAGCAGTGCCAGGACACGAGCAGGCTAGTTAGTTATATTTTAGTTATACATTTATACGTAGTTATATTTGTTTAGAAAACTATGAAGAAAAAATTCGAAAATAAGAGCATATTATTTATAGTTTTACTTTTCAGAAAATGCTGATGGAATAAGCATTCTGTACAGTCGGTTACACACCTGATAATTAGAGGAATGTTTTTGATACCGATATCAAGCTCTCTTCAGTCGATACTCATCATTTTTTTAATCCTGGATTGGAAACGTACACATACATTACAAGATCTTCAAATCTTTTTTTTTTTTATCTTAATATAAAAATGAGAAAATTTTAAAAATTGTCCGTTTAATATTTGGGATGCTAAAGAGAAAACAATAAAGAAAAGAAGAAATTCTTTATACTAACATTTTGTTATGCTGTATATTCATCTTAAAGATTTGAACTATTTAGCGTGTTACGTATTCATTTAAAAGTTCTTAATTTTTTTTTGTTTTTGCCTGGTTTTACTCAGTATTACGTTCATCCTGACAACATTTCTATCTAGTCAAAGATAGATAATTTTAAACGTCTGATAGCTAATATAGATTTACAATACTTATACATTATATTATTTTTAAAAAAAAAACTTTGTTCTTCTTCTATTTTTACTACATAATACATGTTCATATTTTACTGCACCCGCCTTATTTTAGATGGGTACAGTGTATATTTCTTTTAAATAGCCTAAATGAACATGTCATATATATATATATATATATATATATATATATATATATATATATATATATATATATATATATATACATATATATATATTCTTCGTTATCGTCTTCTAAACCTATATATAAAATGGGACAAAATTCGTTTGTTTAAAATCCCTTCATTTTTAAACTAATAATGTTTATTTTTTTCACTCTTAAACGAACTTTTTTTATCAGAATTCACGTTCCAACAAGTCTAATGGAGATAAAGACCTGAATTCCAATTCGAATAGATTATAAGTGTTCATTCTTATTTAACGTTTATCTTCTTGCTTTATTATATCATGCATGTTTATATTGTCTGTCAACCGACGTATTTAATATGGGTAAAATAAACATTTTATTTAAAGCAACTAAAAGACCTATTATATATAAGTTTAAATTAAATTTAATTCTAAAAAATCTAACCTATTAGATTGGACAATTTTATTGAATTGAAAATCAAAATTAAATTAAAGTCTATAAAATCGATTAATATAAAATTTAAAATTAAATATGAATAGAGATCAACATTTAAAATCAATTTCAATCTCTAATTGAAAAGATTTGTATTTAAAATGTATATTTAAACTTTTATAAAAAAAATTTAAGTGTATTTTATTGGTAGGGTGATTATCTAGCAGAAGGAAAGGTGCATTATACTAACATATTTTAATGATATTTTCCATTGTTTCTCTTCAATACAATAATTTAAAATAATATTAATAATAATATGTATATATATATATATATATATATATATATATATATATAATATCAAGAAATTAAAGATAAAATTAAAAATAAAATTTGAAATAAAAATTAAAAATACAATAAAAATGAAAAATAAAAAAATAAATAAAAATTTTATTTTTTTATTTAGGTTTTATCTTTTTACCGTACAAGGCTATAAGAGGTACTCTTTTTCTGTGTATACACTATTTCAAGCATTCAAAACCACCATTAAAGACTTTAAATTTACTAGAATATAATATCTGATCTAATACTCAGAAAGAAATATTAGGAATATCGAAACCCGCGGAGTTCAAACGTTGTCTGCATTTCATAATCACTTTTCACGAACTTTTATGCATATATGATTAGTTCCCATGTCGCAGTATCAATGTATGCTTATATTAGCAAAATCATAGCTTAGCTATAACAATTATTTTGCAAAAACCTTCCTTCTTATGGAAAGACACCTTCTTTGAAAGTCCCTTGATCAGGGAATTATAAATGTTGCCTTTTGTGTAACCTGTCAATAATAAATTCTGGTGAATTATTATCAACTGGCTTTATTGTGTTCTTTTATGATAAGATTTGATTCGTATACTAGTTTATTGAGCTTTTTATGATTACAATATGAATATTTGTATTTATATTCTCTTTAAGTTTACCGGAACTTTTGACTTTTAAACTTTATAATTACTTCCTGATCTTGTATATATATATATATATATATATATATATATATATATATATATATATATATATATATATATATATATAGTAATTTATAAAATATATATGGCGATTAAGCTACACTGAATATTCTGCGTTTCATCCAACTATAGATTCGTCAGATAAGCCTGACGAATCCTATAGTTGGATGAAACGCAGAATATTCAGTGTAGCTTAATCGCCATATATATTTTATAAATTACTAACTAGCTCTACCTACGTATTGAGCACTTTTGAAGTAAATAATTAAAGTTTACGCATAAATCTATACTTTCGTATAGTAAATTTATGTGAATAAATGAAATAGTTATATATATATATATGTGTGTGTGTGTGTAATTAAGTGATATATATATATATATATATATACATATATATATATATATATATATATATTCTGCACACCTGAAGCTATAACAATAACTAATCTCCTCAAGCTAATAGTATCATACATTTTAAAAGCGAACAAACTTTCGATTGCAATCATAAGACTAAATATAAAAACGGTTAATTTATAATTAGCTATCTTTAAATAAGCCCTTAGACATTTAATTCTATAAATTATAGATCTCTTCTATTACCTTGCTCAGAACTTAATGTTACTTTATGAATTCATAAACTTCCTATTCTTTTCTTACTTCTTTAATTGGCTGGCCACCTCCCGTGGACTTTTCTAGAATGTATACGCATGTGTACATGTAATTCTCTTTTCTCTATGTGTATACATGGTTATCTATTCTTTGGCGTGTATATACACTCGAATGTCTCTATTTATGTGTGCATTAAAGGGTGCTTATGTATAGATATATATGCATTTGTGCAGACGTTCTTTTTAGTGTTTGCATTATCCTCTTCTTTCTCCTCTAAATTTCCTTTAAGCTTTCCTCAGTACTTATAATTCAATATAGCTTTTAATAAAAATGTTCAGTTCAAACATCTTACAACCTCAATGTAAAGATACATTTGCTTTAACCCTGTTAACTCTTGCTAATAATTTCACCAACTCGTATTAACTGTCCTATTCCATTTCCTACTGTCCGAACTGCTATTTTTACAGCGATAAATTGTCATGACAACTGGGGCATGAGCCTCCTTTACATCACAGCGTTGAACTGCCTTGGTTACTTAGGGAATGCGTTTCCTTACTTGAAAATAAGTCAGTCCCCTGTTTTCGTACGCTCTTTACGTTTTGCAGTTTCTTCACATCGCGTTTTTATAGTAAACATTACAAACGGGATTTTTTCTTCTTGAAATTCATCTGCGCCTACTAACACAGAACAATGATGTTTAACCCATTTTTATATTCTAATGAAATGCAGTTGGATTACATTAAATTTGCATCTTTTTACTTTTACACATATGTTTGAATTCACTGTATTTGTTCTCACTAACCATTAACAAACCCTTTTACGTGAAACTATTTTTAGTTTTATCCCATCCCATCCGTTTCGTTGTTTTCTACTTTTATTCTTACTCTAGTATGATTCACTATATTTCATTCAATTTTTTCTAAAAATATTCCTTCACGCGTTTTTCTAACTTTTTTCTTCTGATGAGAAGGTGAGTAGTTCTTCGATTTCTATAAATTTTCTTACGCAACATTTGAAATGTAAAGGGGGATTTAATGGAACACTGTAATATCTATGTAGTTCATACAAAGATCAAGTATTAGGTCCAAATATGGGGTGATTTATTTTCTGTGATATTCGCTTAAAATTAAAAAAGGGCATACTATAGTAGTTGTGTACACTCTGAATTTATATAGTTTATATTTCTGTTTGTTTTATAGTCATTTATATAAAAATACGCTAATGGATCTGTATTTATACAAAACAATTTTGATAGTTAGTTTTTTTATTTAAATATAATAAAATTAGTAAAATTCGGTAAAGGAATCATTGATTACTTTAAAGTCTTTATAAATTATAACTAATTTTTTCAACGAACTGTATTGTGTCTGACTTACAAAAGTAATTTTCAAAATGGAGATTATATTGTAACACACAACGATTAAAAATGCTTTTTGGTTTTACAAAATCCAATTCATTTTGCTTGATTTATTTCATTTTACTTCAGTAAAATCTATCGAAATTAAACGTTTTATCAGTTTTATTTTTGATCTAAAACACTGAGTTAGTAACAAAGTAAAGAACAAACACTTTCTGTAAACTTGACCATTCAAATATGAAGTTTAATACTTTTTGTGTGTTGTGGTCTTACTAGATTTCAGGACAAGGACAAATCCAGTCTGCTGCAGTATCCAGCTTCGTGTTATTAGTTGAACAAACATAATTTGGAGAAAGTCCACCGTTCTTCGCCAAAACGTGTGTGTTAGCCATATCGAAATCTAATTTGGGCAGCGAATATCATAAGATTTTTTACATTTACTCAGATTTTACTCGTAGGGAAAGTGTTCTCATGCCAGTTTGTCCTGCCACCCCCCTGTATAGTAAAACATTAGACACTCGAAGATCTCACTGCGCCGTATAACAATATTTATGAATCTAGTAGAAATTCAAGCTCCATACTGAATGGTGATTTCCTGAAATTGTATTAGTATGTGTAGAGATGCGTGTTAGTATGTTTGATTCTGAATAACCTGTTTATATATTCCACCTAGAGCAAAATAAAATACCAGCTCTAATTCTATGTATGCAGTGAACAATTAAGCATTTAAAATCGTACAAAACTTTAACGAATTATATTCCAGACATATGGAATTACGTTTGCGTGCAACAAAACATAATATGTACAACATTATGTGGCCGTTTATAATTCAGCGGTTAACGTTTAGGCTATTATCGTTACAGTTGAATAAATTGGTAGAAAGCTATCCTAGCACTTCCGATTTTTCTCAGATTATACATATGAAACATGTTTGGTTCTTATAAATGCATAACCCTTATCCCTGAGTGGCCATTGGGCCTTGATAAGAGATGAACTCCATGTAAAAAAAATAACAAAGAGTTCATTCAACTCTAACTTTATGTGGGCATTGTATTAATGCAAATCAATGAATAAGTGTGTTCAGTTTAATGTCACGAAACGGTTTAATACTGCTAAGAATTATTACAGCGTAATAGGTTCTATTTATTTAGGTTTAAGTGTAGTTTTTTTTATTAAATATTCAGATTATAAACATATGTAGTGTAAACAAAATATTGGGTAAAAAGTAGTTAAACCATTTTTAAAAAATTCGAATAACATTAATAAACTATTTTATTAAAATCATAAGACTGGGATTGCAACATAAAGAAGACAGAGAAAAACAATAATTATTTTGACCATCCCTACTTATTGCCATTTGTATTTCATAAATCATAAAGTAATTTGGAAAATATATTCCATGCTTGTCATAAAAAAACACAGAAGATTCATAAGTCCGGCTATTATGAATATTACATGTGAAAAAATGTGAGTATATGTAATTTAGTAATTTAGATTTATAAATTATATGTCACTTAATCTGTCTCTCTCTAGTCTGTCCAAACTTGTTTGCCACAAAATCTACTAGACTTGTTTCGCTGAAATATTGCTTATTATCAGGCGCAGTGCGCTCAGTATTACCTCATTCGTTTGATTCGCAGTAAGGTTTTACTCGAAAAAGACTGAACCTATATTGCAAAATATTATTATGCACCTTTATCATGAAAATAAACCATTATTGTGTCGAATGGATGTACGTTTTAAGATTAAAATTCGGTAGTTGCAATTAATAAACGTTAGTCATTAAAAACACATTAACTCTAGAATTGGTTTCGACAAATTTTAAACCGATCCAATTAGACATTAAATATGAAACACGCATATGATAAGTGCAGCGAACTAAGTATTATAGTGTTTGTCTGATGGAAGGTTAGGTTCTAACATTAATTAGTATTTATTTCAACTAGGTGTAACGATAATCTCAATATTAATTTTGCATAAAGTTTGCATATTGTAAGCAAACGGACTATAACCTTCGAATGTTTTAACAGTCTGAAATGTTTTGTTATTTATTAACTGTCTTCAAAAATAGTTATACGTTTAGCCATGCATTTAGGAAAATTATAGATCATTTCGAACATCCATTAATATAATAGTCTGCCTTTGATTAAATAATTTTCGTTATGTTGTGCGTGTATAACTCGCCATTTTTATTTCTTTTCACTTTAGAGCGAGTGTACCTAAATCGTATCCAATTCCTAATTTGTCACGCGAAGGTGTCTTTTACAGATTATTGGTTGATAAAAATATTTTACTGTCCAAGATTGGTTTTACGTCCTTCTATTCAATAATAGACAATGGCATGAGGCCGATGTAATGTAAAGCTACATCAATTTTTGATAAAGAATCAGATTGACGATCTATCGAGACTAATACTCACTAAATATTGATAAAACAGAGAAAAAATGCAATAAATGTATTATAAATTAATGTCAAAAACTCAATAATAAACTGATAGTGGTGGGAATAAAAAAGAAACAAAAATTATGTCCTTTCCATTATTAATAGACTTCTGGGAATTGCTCCAAAATACTTCAAACATTGTCTGGAAAAGTGAGATCAGAAAAAAGGTTCAAGCAATCTGTGTCATATTGGTACGCAAAAAGATGGATTCATATTAGAAATAAGAATTAGGATTTTATAGTTATACATACATATATATATATATATATATATATGTGTGTGTGTGTGTGTGTGTGTGTGTGTGTGTGTGTGTGTGTGTGTGTTTTTGTGCGTGTATGTGTGTGTGTGGTGTCTGGGTTTTGTAGATGTGCCTTTGTTTATATATACATATGAACTTTCTTTAAATCCATTAAAGAGTTTACATTTGAAAAAACAACGTCTCGTGGAGTCTCTAGTTATTCATAAGTAATTGACTGAAACATATTTAATATTGTGTAGGGATAACTATATGTTTATGTAAACACTAATAAAAAGTATATTTTTCTCTACTGTGTGTTGAACACTATTGCATAACCCTCGGTATAATTAATTCTCTAAATATTGTTAATATGAGATAATAAAGAGCACCTGTATACAGACACAAACACCACACACATACACACACACTCACACTCACATCCACACACACAGCCACACACACATATATATATATATATATATAAGTTATGAAATATATATGACGTATATATGGCCATATATATTTTATAGCCTACTACCTAGCTCTACATACGTATAGAGCACTGTTGAAGTAAATACTTAGTTTACGAATAAATTTATGTATAATTCGCAGGGCAAATCCAAAGATTATACACTGTGGCTCATAAGGAAAAGAGCTATTTATATTAACATTTATTCATACAGATATATGCAAGTATTTATACACTGGCATGAAAATGTAATACATTTTAGTTATTAATAATAAAAATATTACCAAGCTGAAATGTTCGGGCTTTTTAAAAAATAATCATATTGAAATGTTGAGAAATAACAAAAAAAAAGATACATTTTGTCTGATGAGACCTTTGTTATAAGTAACTATAGATGGAATGAAATGCTGTGTAGCATATTCTCCATAAGTCTGCATAAATAAATGTATATTGCCGCCAAAAAGAAAGTCCTCACTTAAAATTGGAGTATGCTGTTTTCTGTGAATTTTTCTCATGTAACAAAATTTGTGTGTACATATATATATATATATATATATATATATATATATATATATATATATATATATATATATATATATATATATATATGATGAAAATAATTGAAATAGTATTCCGGCAAAATAGAGAAAATAAAAAGGAACAACCCGTATTATGTGTTCATCAACGTTTCGTCTTTATTTCTAGACTTCTTCTGGATGAATGAAATTAAGAAGCAAAAATGCCAGTACAAAGCATTTTCAAATATTTTGTACTGGTATTTTTTGTTCTTAATCTCATTCATCCAGAAGAAGTCTCCAAATAAAGACGAAACGTTGATGAATACATAATACAGTGTGTTCCTTTTTATTGTGGTAGTAGGAAGGCAGGGTGGAACCCGTACAGCAAAGAAGCAAAAGAACGGGGTAAAATCTAGCGTTTATGCTGCCACGACCACCGCCAAACCGGAAACGCCAATTAAGGCTAGACAATCTAGAGAAGAGGATAACTTTAAAAAATATCGGCGAAAATAGTGACGCCCCCCCCCGTAGAAAACCGCCTAGTTGAAGGGGAAGATATTAATATTTTTAGACAAATTTTTCATATTTGTCGTATGAAAGGTCGAATTTTAAAACGATACTGATCATGGTAAAATCCGTCGCCTGTCTCGTCTCGAAAGTTAAAGGCAGACATGCAAACAGACGTACATACATACATTTATATATTGGTAACTAAAAATTTTCGACCCAAACTGACGAACAAACTTTCCCTATCTCTTAATACCCTTTATGGAAAATTTAAAATATCTAGACCAGAAATTGTCTGAGTAATTTGGAAGACACCGGAGAGGTCAATTTTTTTAACTTTGACCCCTATTATTACCCCTTAAAATTTATTTTATTTGGACTCAAATCAAGTTATTAAGCTAGATCCACGTCCAAGGAATCTATATCTAAAATTTCAAGGGAGTAGACCCAAAATTGTCGGGGGAGTTTGGTAGAGTTCTTAAAAGTCAAATCGTTTAACTTTGACCCCTTTACTCGCCAAATTTCTGGCCAAAAATCAATCATATCGATTTTCCCAAATCGCAGGACCATGTATATCAAATTTCGAGTCTGTAGACTAAAAATTTACAGAGTTATTGCGTAGGGAAATGTACCCAGACAAACAGATGCACAAACACTTTCACTTATATATATATATATATATATATATATATATATATATATATATATATATGTCTGTGTGGGGGTGGGGGTGTGAGAGAGAGAGGGTACAATATGGGATATAATTAAATATAACGAGCGGTTACATACATATGATGAATGTTTTCTTACTAGATGTTATTGTAGGCACCCTGTTTTAACAACAACAACAGCAACTAAAAACGTCATAGTCAATTTTAAAAACTGCATCTTAAAAATATCATCGATTTAATGGTTAAAAATCAAGTTCTTAGATATCACTCTAACATAAAGTGGTAATACGTATAAATCCTTTCATGAGCAGAACAAGAAAACATTTTATGCAGATAAACGATTTAACGTCCCAAAAGCAAAAAAAAAAAAAAAATGTTATTAAAAATACGTTTAATAAAATTCCAAAACAATAAGCTTGCAAAAATATATAATAATGCACTTCCGGTGTGTTGCTGCCATTGCTCTTGATAGCTGCGACATTGCTTGGTTGTGAAAATAATTATATATAATCGCTGTCATCCTTACACCCCCCCCACACACACATGAATAAAATACGCATCAAGTGAGCTTTGAAGCCAAATCACAACGGAATATAACAAATGCTTTTACTTGCTTGAAATTTATAATTTGAATATATCTCGGAGTCAATCTCCATTCTCAGTATGTTTTTTTTATTATTATGTTTATTTTTTATTTCTTGCCATGTTTTAATGTTGGAGAAAGAAACGTATGTTTTTAAAGGTCCGCGCGTTTTCTCTCAGCGGTTGTATCGTGAGATGTTGACACAGTGTTGGCTACGCAAGAATAACGTCTTTATACTATATATTGAGACATTTATATATATATATATATATATATATATATATATATATATATATATATATACACTAATGATTTAAATTAAAATACAAATGCTTGAAATACTGTAAATGTTTTAAATTTACAATACATGAATAAAACAAATAGAAATAATAGATTGATTTAGTGTTTGAATAGATAAAACGAAATGGGATACTGCCAAGCTGCATTAAGGCAGACTTATCTATAACTAACTGTAAATGCGTGTTTGATAAAATACATAATAATAGGTAAGCAGAAAAAAACCTATCGCGTGTGCAAACATAAAAAATAAACAAAAACATGAAAATTAAAGCAAAGTTTACTTTTAAATAATCTCACTTAAAAGATTATACACTACATATATATGAAAATTCCGGAAAATGTATAATTATCCGTGTGACTCGTAATATATTATAGGGGTATGACCAAAAGTTTCAAAGGTTGCAATACTGTTGTTGACAAAGACAGTCAATAAGGATGAATTGACCCCTAATATTTATGTTATAGGTGTTGTTCTTACTTAGGGCTTGAGATATGCTCCGATTGTGTAAGGATAATTATAAAAGTAATGTAGAGAAGATATGCACATGTAAATATAAGTAATATTTCGAAACAATTCTATATATGTATCGTCAATGAAAGTATAAACTTGTATGGCTGTTCTCATGTATTTTTTGCTCTAATATATGTATATGGAATTATCTTACAGAAAGTTCTGCCGTCTGTCTCTCTCTGTATATATATATATACATATATATATATATATATATATATATATATATATATATATGGTTTTTCCTGTATGTGCAAAACGTGCTATTCAAAACGTCCTCACCAATTTATGGTTTTCATACTTGAAAATGATATGTTAGCTATTCGGAGCTGATGAAAATATATGATTTTCTGTGTAGCTAAAAAAGCTTATAAAAAGTCTTAATTGAGAAATGGAACTTGGTCGGCTTCAGTCGAACAAATATGGATTCATACATTAAAGTTGGTGTATTTATTAAGCTTTCCTATGCATATCTCTTTAGCACAGATGAAAACGAATAACGCTGGAAAGCAAGATGTTTTAATAACGCTTCTAGTTAATGGCAGCCAGGGACCGTTTTATATCTGAAATCACTATATATATATATATATATATATATATATATATATATATATATGGTGCAATATAATATCCAAGATGTAATTGACTTTATAATTATAAATACGAAATTCGCATGAATGGTATATCCGGTGTCAATCTATTTTACCAACAGGCAATGTGAGCGGTCTTTTCCTTTTTAAGCTATACTCATATACTTAATTTAAAACGTGTATTCTAATTATTAAACTATGTATATATAATAACATATATATATATATATATATATATATATATATGTATAAATATATATATTTATATATATATATGTTGATTATCAATTGGGATACAAGTATTTTTGAAATATATATATATATATATATATATATATATATATATATATATATGAGTACACATTAACTATTAATAGGATAAATTGGGAAACGTATAGCGAATTTAAAATATTCATATATATTGCTCATGGCGGAATAACAGTTTTAATCGACTTGACTCTGCCGAATTCATTTTTCTTTCAATTTTGATCTCATTGTACTTATTTTACAGAATATAAACCTTGCTTCGATGTTTACATTGAAAACTCTATTAATTTCGTTTTTACATTAGACGTTGTGTGACTATTTCAACAAACGATAGTGAACTATATTACTCTTTAGGATATTATTATGTAGGTATGATAGGAATTATAAATATATTATTTTTATGATGTTATAATTATTTTAGTTTAACGTCATGAGATTTACACACCTGGTAAATTGGAAAAAAAACGTGAACAGTGATTATATGAATTTCTCTTTGAACAGGTTTTATGTAGCTTTTCCCATTATTCGACATATTATCAACGTTTCATGAATCAATGTGGTCGCCGTTATTTTGTTGGATATCAGCAATCAATATTCTGTATTTTACCTGTGAAAAAAGACAACTTAACCAGGTGTATGATGGCTGTAGAGAGTTTTCTCCTTTGCGCAATGACAGTTTTTGTTTATTGCATCAGTTCACACTTCCATGCATTATAATACGAACAACGTCGATGCAGCGTGTCCAAAATATATATAAATCAATTTCACCAGTGTAAATAACATTGGAAATGCATTGATCGCTTCCCTGTGGTTACACGCAAAAATTGTTTTATACCATAAAAGATTTCATGCGATTAACGTCTCTGTGGTAGTTGGCGTCAGTTATATGCCTAATACCGGCTTGAAATGGCAATTTGCTGAGCTGTGTACGATTCCCGGAAGATCATTTGCTCAATTTTAACATCTTTAAAACTTATCCTCATGACTCGCATAAGAATCATTACACAGAATGCATATTTATATATAACAAGCATTATTGATTATTATGTTGTACCGAGTATATATTAGCACCATCCTGGCGTGGCTAGATCGTAAATTACGCTTCTAATCCATGCATATTTCGTATTTTTTATTATATTTTTTGACTGAATATTATATTATTTTAAATATATAATAATGATCTCAAAAGATTAAAACAACTTGAGTGCCATAAGCTAGAATCGGGGCACAAATATTTAACGAATCGATCCTGGTCGTTAGCCTTTGAGTTATCGGACGGTGGATGAGAAAAGTTAAAAATTAAACGACATTAAACTATTAATATATACTAAACTACCCTTAAGTAGTTTGGGTCAACATGTGTTATAGCTAGCAATGAAATAGTGAGTATTCATACATAATGGATAAAGTGCAAGTTAGGATACAGAATTAATGCACAAACGCGTAAAAAATTAAAGGCATGCGCGCACGTAAACAAATATGGCGATCAGTGAAAACAATACGGAATATATTTCATAAAAAAGGCCATTAGTCTTAGATAAAAAAAGAATATCTTTTATATGAAAGTGGTGTACCTATTTACTATGCCTCCCCACGGGACAGAGATAGACACCAGGGTCATTTTTTAACGTGGAGAAAAGGTACAAAAATAAAAAAAAAATGTCTCAGTCGTGACGGATTTCTCCTCCACCGAAAAAAAGAAGAAATTGAGGTGCAGCATCTGAAGAACAGATCCTACACTTTGATCTTGACCCGAAAATCCGTTGAATAAATGTAAAAAATCAAAAAGAAAAATTTACGGCGGAGTATAAAAATACAATTTAATTACATTTTACAGTGTTATACTTATTGAAAAATACTAAATAATTATTTTAATTTCGGATTGGTCATCGTTTCTCTGAATTCGGTGACAACTTGAATTAAAGTTTTAAATAGATATTGATAGCATATGGCCAAATGCACGGACGTCTTCTGATGCTGAATTTATTTTTGCATGAAAAAGGGTATTTGTTTCTACAAGATTTGAAGACGACTATGTGGTAGTCAGCAAAAAAATAGCCTCATACTATTTTCGCCCAACGACCAGGGGACGTATTTAATTTATATAATCAATGAAAAAAGGCTAGAGAAGCAACGACGATGTTTATAAATGAAAATATAAAATATAAATAGGTTTCTAATCTCTATTTGTACATGAGGACTCTTTAATCGCAGAACAGCCGTTGCTCGTCGTTCATTGAATTTTCATTATTTTCATAGCAGGTGTCCAACTTAACTCTCAGACAATAATATCCACATAAATCATCTCGTCTAGACAGATTCACTGTAATAATTTTCTTTTTCACCCTGCGTGCAATTTAAACTTTTTAACAGTTTCTTTCCAATGCATGCCCGTATGTTTAGCATAATATCATATCTGCTTCTCAACCGACATATACATAGTCTGTTTAAAATAATAGATAGATGACTAAAAGCTGATTTAATAATTTCATTGATTTAGTTTGATGTAATGAATGTTATTTTTCGGACAAACTTTTACGTCATAGTTAATATTATAAAACTAAGCTTGTGGTCAGCAGATAATAAGACGACAGACAGGTGCATTGGATCGTCTCTCTTAGTACTTATTTAACCTTTTTCATTCAAAAAAATGCATATTGCCACTTGGAATGTAAGGAGTTATTATGTGGAATAGTTTCCAACAGAAGCCATGAGGATGTTAACAGCGATATGCCTGTTTACATCATATTTAAATTTCAGTAAGTTCCTCCAGAAAAAGAAGCAGGAAACAGGTAGGAAATTCCAAAGTTTGCTGTCAAACGTAATAAACCATTTACATATAAGGTTGTCGGCATCTAATGTTCCTATAAGTAAAGAGGCGGAATTTTGCAGTTGTAGGGTGAGTCATAAGTATATACGTGACGGTGGGAACAAGTTGTATGAGTTCATCAGAGCACATGGAATACGATATTACGTTGATGGTGCAAGGGGTTGAGCTTTGTCGATAGTGTGAAAGCTAGTAGATTTTATACTTTATTTTGAATACTTTCTAAGAGAGAGAGACAGAGAGAGAGACAGAGAGAGACAGAGAGAGAGAGAGAGAAAGAGAATGAGAGAGACGAATATTAGTTTAATCAGTCCAGATGTGGCAAATGAATGAAGTGTTGTTTCATAGATGCTATCAGGTGCATGTTCAATGTCGAATCATAAAAAAAACTAATACCTGATAGCGACTATTTGTACGTATTAAAAGTGTTAAACAATACATCATATTATTACTAGGACTTCACCTTTAAATTTCACCAGGAACTTAGTTTAATACGGAAAACATAACAAGTCGAGAAATAGTGTTAACTGAAGATTATTTTGGTGTAGTCTTAAATATACTCAGTTCATCACTCATCTAATATAGACTAAAACGCTCACTTAGATGTATACATATTGAGTAATAACTTAACCAGGTGTATTAGTTGTTCATTTAATACAATTGAATTTAATTCTATTTTATTTTCGATGAATCACGTTCTGCACAGTGAAAACTCACAATAGATCAGAATCGACGTACATCCATTCAGCTTACTCGAACAATACATCGGTGAAAGGCTGCATCACTCAGCCTTCCTTCCCCACTTAACCAAAACACGATCGGAAGTGTAAAGATTCGAAGTTTGAATCATTGAGGTGCGAATGTTGTACCAAAAGACTGTTACCCCAATTGGCTGGCACTCTTCAGCGAGTCTTATTCATAGTCGATATAATAGATTCCGCTATTGGCAGATGTTCTGCTCGAATGTCTGGCTGCTGCCAACCTCTTCAGAAACAATAAAATGTCTGGAACGCAGGATTATTTCGGCACATATTCTTGATGTCCGGCGACAACGACACACAAACATGCAATGAGTATGTTCAATTGTATCACTACTTTAGTCACTGTTCGAACAGGATTTTATTTGTTGCAATGAAAGGACAATAACTTAGAATAGGATGTGGATGCGTCATGCTTGGTCCTCGGTTGTTTGTGCGTGTATATATATATATATATATATATATATATATATATATATATATATATATATATATTATGTAAACTTTGATACACACATACATACACATATATACACACATCTATCTATATATATGTATATATATATATATATATATATATATATATATATATATATATATATATTAGCAAAAGTACCTTTATGAAAGTATGATAGGTTATGAAAAGGAAGGGTTGTAATTTGGGTTGAATTTGGGTGTATCAAAACCAAAGCAAAATATGATGAAAGTAAAAATAAAATAGATAAACCCCATAATTTATTATACCATATCTGTTCGCACTGAAAAACTTATCACAATATTCTGTGGATCTATATTAAAAAAAAAAAAACTTGTTAAACTTTGTGACATATTTCCATTTTATGGAGGTCAGGTGCGAACGAACACCCCATAATTTTGTTAGACCATATTTCTTCAAACTGAAACATAATTATCAAAGTATACTTACGCAGATAGATATGAAAAGTCTTTATTAAAGGTTGTGCTTATTTCCTTCATTCTATGGAGACCAGTTGCGAACGCAGACCCCACAATTTTATTATACCATCCTTATTTAAGTTAAAACATACTTATCAAATTATTCGTATGTGCATCTTTATCAAAAACATTTGTAAACATGTTTTTTTTTATTTTTAATTTTTTTTATTTCCATACTTTGTTGACCAGGCGTGAACGCAGACCCCACACTTTTTATTAACCACCGTTCTGCCAGACCAAATATACCCATTCCTGTGTTTCGATACATCTTCTATCATTATATGTAATAAGTTTTTTTTTTAAGTAGTCAACCATATAGGAGCCTATTCCTGACCAGACACACACACAACCCCCCGAAACATTCAACTTTCTCTCTCTCTTTCTCTCTCTCTCTCTCTCTCTCTCTCTCTCTCTCTCTCTATATATATATATATATATATATATATATATATATATATATATATATATATATATATAGTGCCGGCAGAAAGAAAGTTCGCAATTGTAATTTTTTCAAAAACTGCAAATTTAAGCTAAATTGTACGTAACTGTTTAAACAACCTATACCTCATTTAGTTCGGCATTTATTTCTCTATAATTTTACATGTTCATATTTGACTTTTAATTTAAATATTCTGGTGTTCACGTAATTAAAAAAAAAAAACTTCAAATTGAGGAGGCAAAAAGAACGTCCGCAGCAACAAATTCGCTGAAAACCAGCTAAAATTATAGCCTCTAATCAGTTTAAAATATCAACCAACAGGAAACAAAGTATCTCTAATTGTAATTGTAGCTGTTCCAGGTTTTACTACGTAATATTTAGTCCATATGCCAGGGCTTTCTCATAGTGATCGTCAGGAGAGCATTAATTTCCACCTTTCTGGTTTATCCAATCGACACATCGGCTGCAGATTGAAATGTGATGAGAAAACGGTACAAAAGACTGCGCAAAACACTAAAATACCGGCAGTGTTTGTGATGCCCGTAAATGTCGTGGTACTAGTGTTACTTCTAACAGGGAAGACAATGCTATCAAGATAAGCAGCCTAAAAACAAATTTGAAACGGCTCCCCAAATCCAATAACAGTGCAATCTTGTTAAAAAAGTGTTCTATTTCTATTGTCACGAACACACTAAACGAATTTAATTTGCGAGAATATGTTGCAAAACGTAAGCCAATGATTTCTGTAAAGAACAGGAAGCGCCGTCTGGACTTCGTCAGATGCAATTAAGTTCATGACTCTTCATATTGGTAAAACGCGCTTTTTATCGATGAAATTCAAGTTCAATGGACTATGCACTGATCGAAGGCAGTACGTCCGTCGAAGGAAAGACGAAAAATTTATTCCTAGGCGCTCAGTTTCAACCCTGCAAGGTGGTGGAGGTTCAGTTTTGGTGTGAGGAATGATCCAGGGCGTATAGTTCGCTTGCAAGACCGAATTAATTTATTAAATGAGCATTTTCCACCCTACATTGGTCAAAATGTTGATGATAATTCCATCTTCATGCAGGGTAATGCTCCCATTTACACAGCTGGCAATGTCAAAATGTTCCTGGAAGAGCATAATAGTCTCTGTTTCGATTGGCCGTGTTTGGATTGGCCTGCAAAATCTCCAGACCGCAATCATATCGAAAACGTATGGCATTACATCAAGCCTGTCAATGATAACATTTCTAATTTGGAAGAACTTTGGACACAAATTAAATAAAAGTTGGATGCCATTTCCCCGGAGTTTTGCTGAAGCCTACTTCAATGAATTCCCAAAAGATTGCTAACTGTCAAATGGCAGAAGGACTATGCTACTAAATATTAACTAATTCATTGCGTTCCTGTTGGATTTGTGTTGCATTAATGTCCTAAAGTTAAATTTAAATAACAATTTTCCATTGTGCGGACTTTCTTTTTGCCTCCTCAATTTGAAGTTATTTTTTAAAATTGGCATGCACACTAGTATATTTCGATAAAATGTTTAATACAAACAGGTAAATCAGAGGAATAAAAGACGAATGAAATGATGTATAGTTTGTTTAAACAGTTACATTAAATTTAGCTTAAATTTGTATTTTCTTTTTAATTACAAATGCGGACTTTCTTTTTGCCGCCCGTATATCTATATATATATATATATATATATATATATATATATATATATATATATATATATATATATATATATATATAAGCGAGATAAGATACTGGTAGAAAATTCCCTCAATATAATTATCCACAACCACTCCAAAACTATTTTAAATAATTGTGCTGAAAAGCAAAATAGCGTCCATTCGCAGCTGAATATTTTGCTAACTGCATTTCATTTCCTCTGATGATATGAGCCATTGTTGAAAATCCATGGATAAAGGAAATTAAAATAACCGTTTCTATACATTCCTCTGTCAAGCAATAAATTCTTAAATCGAATATATGCTTCCATATGTTGTTTTTTTTCAGAATTTAAGATTAAACCACGAAACTTATATATATATATATATATATATATATATATATATATACATACATACATATATATTATGACCTCTTAACATTTATTGTTTAGGGTTCTAATAAAGTTATTACATTAGATCCATGTCCAAGGAACCTATATCTAAAATTTCAAGTTTTTAGACCCAAAATCGTCGGAGGTGTTTGGTAGCGTTCTCAAAGGTCAACTTGTTGAACTTTGACCCCTTTAGCAGCCAAATTTCTGGCCGAAAACCAGTCACCTAGATTTTCCCAAACCTCAGTACCCTGTATATCAACTTTCTCCAATATCCCCACCCCCTCCTTATTGCATTTTTTGTTTTGACCCCCTCTTCTAAATTTCACCCATCTTGGAGAGAAAGAAATACAAACTAACCCCCATTCCTTACACAGAAAATTTTCTTTTCTCCAGTCACCCCCATCTAGAGGCGATCCCCATTTAGAGCCTGACCCGCAGAAGCGAGGTTCCTTTTACAAACCTAATGGAACGGGAAGTTTATCAACTAGACGGGGTTGGGAGGGTCCTACTAATACCTTTTTTTTTCTCCGCCCTTGACACAAATGAATTATTGTACCATTTTTTATTGTTATCGTTTTTTTTTTACACGTCAATAAAAATGTTTTAAAAATTGAGAGGTAAGTAGGACGTTCCCCAGTATGAAAGGTATTATAGTGAAAGAAGATACTAGCTAGGAGAAACTCTTGATTTTGTTTAGTTCTGGAGTGACAAGGATGACCAACGACCCCACAATCCCCTCTTTTGAGTTAGCCATGTGCCTCAGTTTTTTGTTCATTGTTAATTTTCAATGTATTTTTAACGTGAATAAAGGATTTAATATCTCAAGGTGTAGTATCTGTTCCGGCAGATACTGCAAGCAAAGACCAAATGCCGGGGCGACTCTACATATAAGACGTTGGTCAATGTAGGGGCACCCGTTCATACAAATTGTCACTATCCAGCTCCCCTACTCCCCGCGGAGTTGGTCCTCCTTTCCCCTTCACTTCCTCACTTTAAAAATCGCGCTCGTGCATAATTTGCTCGGTGGGGGAGCAAATAAATAGCCTTGCCTTTTTTTCTTCGAGCTGGGATCAAAGTGTAGTATCTGCTCCGGTAGATACGGCAAGCAAAAAACAATTTTCTGTTGTTCTTAGCCTTCGGGCCGGGAACAAAGTGTAGCATCTTCTCTGCAGATGATGCACTTAAGATAATTTGTACTAGTCAATTGAGGGGAAACCCTCTATACAGGGGCAATTATTATTTTGGTTACCAGAGTGCCCCCTTTCTGCCTACTTTTAGGGGAGCTGGTTTTTACCGCACATTAAAAACGGCGCTGTGCCTAATTTGTTTTGGTGGGGAAGCAAATAAATACATTAAATAAATAGAAAAGAGGTTTTTTCATGTGAAGATCAATACACAGAAAAGAAAACCGAATTCATAGGAGTATAGATATATATTGCATATATATATATATATATATATATATATATATATATATATTGCATATATATATATATATATATACATATATATATATATGCAATATATATATATATATATATGTTTGCATGTAATTAAAAATATGCAAAATAGTTTAAGCTGTGTCCCTGTAATTCAATGCCTATATACATGTATATATATATATGTGTGTGTGTGTGTGTGTGTGTGTGTGTGTGTGTGCGTATATATATATACACACACACACACATATATATATATATATATATATATATATATATATATATATATATATAAAGCTGAACGTCTGTGTGTGTCTGGTCACGAATAGGCTCCTATTTGGTTGACTATTACATATAATCATAGAAGATTTATCGAGGATCAGGAATGGCTATGTTTGATCTGGTAGAACGGCGGTACATTAAAATTCTGGGGTCTGCGTTCGCGCCTGGCCCGCAAAGTATGGAAATAAAAAATGAAAAAAAAACGTTTACAAGTTTTTTTTTTATATAGATGTACATAAGAATATGTTTCAACTTAAATAAGGATGGTGGGGTCTGCGTTCACGCCTCTACTCAATGGAAATATGGCACAAACTTTACTAAACTTTAATAAAAACTTTTCGTATATATTTTCGTATGTATACTTTGATAATTATGTTTCAGTTTGAAAAAAGATGGTATAATAAAATAATGGGGTGTTCGTTCGCGCCTGACCTCCATAGAATGTAAATATGTCACAAAGTTTAACAAGGTTTTTTTTAAAGGGGTGGGGGTCCACAAAAACGCTTTAACTTTAATCTTAATTCACGTTAGCTTTTATGTATTTTTTATAGTTTAATCATATTGTGTCGAATAAATTCATCTCATAATTTCACGTTCTTATTAAAAGGAAATCCCAAAAAAAAAATCGGAACTTTGGACAATTTTCGACACAGATTTTGCATAACTGTTTTTTTTTCTCTACTTGCTGTCATTTTGATTTGTTTTTAAACCAGAACGTGAATTAAAAAAAATGCATACAACTTAAAAATACAAACCGATGAAATGTTTTGCCATAAAAGTAACTTTTATTGACCATGATAGCATTTATTTGTTGTATATATATATAACATTTTCTCATTGTAAGGAAACATCATTTTGTTAGTCACTCTTGGCTACGAATGGAAACAAAGTTGATATAAAAATATTTTTTCGCGAAAATTATCTTTACTTTCATCATATTTTGCTTAGGGTAAAATTTACAACCCCTTCTTTTCATAACCTATTATACTTTCATCAATCACAGTCCATTTTCTATAGGCTGTTTTTCAACCCAGTCAACGACAGATATATATATATATATATATATATATATATATATATATATATATATACATATATATATAAATATATATATATATATATATGCATTAGATTACAGGGACACAACTGAAACTACTTTGCATATTTTTAATTACATGCAAACATATATAAGCTACAGCTGACCATAATATAATTAATGTACGGTCAACAGTTAAGACTTGTTACTGTTCTTAAATAATGTAAATCTGTGCGTCCGTTGATGAGGGATTCACTTATATGCAGTCAATTTTAGAATAGTAATGTATTTATATATTTTAACTTATATATGATCAGTAACGAGTTTCTACCTATAGTAAAGTGACTTAACTTCCTCCGGCCGTGAACTAGAAAGAAAAGTGTAACGGGGTAAAGATGGCATCTTTTATCAGGAAAGTCTCATAAAGTTGCCAGATTTCACATGATACACATGCAAATAAACATGTTTGCTTGCATAAAAGATTCCGCTTTTTTTCGAGGGGGGGGGATAGTAGCTCGGTCGAGAAATCAGCACGAAACCATGGTCTAATAACCTCACTATCTATATTGTTCTCACATGTTAATAAATGCCAATTTTTTTTTTAATATTTAGTACCGTTATTTTAAGCACATGCAACGCAATTAATTTAAATATTGACTTATTTTTATAAAACTCTACGTAGTCCAATATTTGAAAATCTCAGTCTTAGCACGTGAAGACACATATGGTTTCTGATTGCACTTTATTAAACAATAAATATGTTATGGTAATAATAGGTTTACAAGTTTTTATTCTTCAGCAATGGACACAATCTGATTGAATGAGACGGATGAGAGGAACTTAGTAAAAAGTAACAAAATTAAATATTATTTTGCAGAAAATGGAAAAATAAAATAGTCATGAGAGTAGAAATACAAAATATAAGATACAAAAATAAAAAAAAGAAAAATACAATAAAGAAAAAAAAAACGCGAGCTATAAATTTAGAAACTCGAAAGAAATAGAAAAGAAATATTACGCCATTTGCAATCGGGTTATATAAAAGGATCCCGATTCTTCTCGCGTGACATCTATCTGCTGCCCCACACCACTTCTGCTCCGTTTCATTCCTACAGGGATTCTGGGAAATATTTTTACCTGACGAAGAGCTTAGCCCGAGAAATTAAAACATTCGGAAATATCTTTGCGTGATTTTTGGCGCTGACAAGTAGCACGAATTTTGAAAATACTTGCCGAATGCTAATATTAGGATGAGCGATAAAGCGAACGTATTCATGTTCACGATAGCGAAACTACCGGAGACACCGATAATCTTTGCTCGTGCTCGAAATAAGAATGATCTCTTCTGGTATGTCGACAACCATCATCAGGCGATGATTAGCGCACACCGAATATTCACAAACAGAAAACGAGCATTCCACCGCACGCAAGCCAAAATTATTTATACATTTTTGCGTTTGTATTAATCAGTTTCACATTATCTCTGAATATGGCTTAAGCCGGAGTTCATGAACGCATTCGATTTATTGGTTTTCGATCAGAATGTTTATAAGCTCTTTGTAATTGAGTATATTTTGCAGACAAAGTATGCTGTAAAAATATAACTAGAACTAGCTCATTATAGTTAGCATTGCCCGGGAGTATCTTTATTCGGTCTCTTTTTACTCCGCATGGTTTAGTTGTTTTTCCATTCTGCTTGTTAACAAATACTTTTATATATATATATGACAAAACCATAAAATTTAACAGACTAACTATTAAACATTACTTGTAAGCAAATTTTGCTTACATTCATCAACTTACAAGACAACTGTCCGACTTTGTCTGAAGGTAATATATCACGCAGATAGAACTGGATTTTCCTTACAATAAAAAAACAAACTTTCATCTTACTCTCCTCGTGAATAAATAAATAAAAACTTACCGCAATATTAGAAACAAGGGATGGGGAAGCAGTAACCTTTACTGATTGTTTAGTTTCATAAAGCTGTTTGTTTTTACGGTATACCAACTCTTTCTACTGTTATTAAAGTGTAAATAAAAATATCTATTAGAAACGATTGTTTGCGATGATGACAACCTATTATATATATATATATATATATATATATATATATATATATATATATATATATATATATAATACATAAAAATAACTTTGTCTGTGCCTGAGAGAGAGAGAGAGTTAGTACGTTATGAACTCCGAAACGGTTAGATTTATATCGGATTATCCGCGAAAAGTATAGATAATCGAGTAAATCCGATTAACAAAGAAATAAACGAATGTAGTTCAGGTAAATGTTAAGTTTGCAGGTTGAAACAAGTAACGTAGCAAGTAATATAAATGACGACTCATCAAACAAAGGTAGATCAAATAAGAAGTGTATTAGGAAAAGGTATATTTACAGGATATTTACATAATGGTGTCAAATAAGAGAGTCTTTGCTGGAGAAACACATCTGCTCTCGGCGGCCGTCGGTGGCTTCTGGTGAACACACACTCAGACAAACTGAGTCTTCCTATTTATGTGTAATTACTATCCACATATGCAAATGAATGTGTGCCACCACAACAGTAAACTGCTTTACCTTACAAGTGCATTTGAAAACTGTATTATCGTAAAAGCAGAATGAAATGATGGATGAAATCAATTGTTATAGAGATTGTGATTTGGAATTTGAATTGAATATTCGCATAAAACTTCATCTTTCGGAGGAAGTAAGTTCAGCCCATGTAAGAGATCCACTTTTAGTTGTCCATGCTGGAAAAAACGAACTGATTCTTTTAACTTTAATTTTAAATAAAAGTTAAGCCTCCATCTCCAAATTTTTAAATCGGGAGTTTCAAGTGCCTTGATTGTGTTATTCCGTACCAAAGAAAACCATTGATCCTTGATTGTGTTATTCCGTACCAAAGAAAACCATTGATCTCTCATATATATATATATATATATATATATATATATATATATATATATATATATGTGTGTGTGTGTGTGTGTGGGTGTGTGTGTGGGTGTGTGTGTGTATACATTTTATAACTTACTATATATATATTTATATATATATCCATATATATTTATATATATGTATTTATAAATATATTATATATATTTATATATACAGTTATATATACATATGTACATATATATATATATATATATATATATATATATATATATATATATATAAAGCTGAATGTCTGTGTGTGCGTGTGTTTGTCTGGTCACGATTAGGCTCCTATATGGTTGACTATTTAAAAAAAAAACTGATTACATATAATGATAAAAGATGTATCGAAACACAGAAATGTGTATCTTTGATGTGGCAGAACGGTGGTTCATTAAAATTGTGGGATCTGCGTTCGCGCCTGGTCTACAAAGTGTGGAAATAAAAAATTAAAACATTGAAAAAAACGTTTACAAGTGTTTTTGATATAGATGTACATAATAATACTTTGATAAGTATGTTTTAACTTAAATAGGGATGGTGTAATATAATTGCGGGGTCTTCGTTCGCGCCTGGCCTCCATAGAATGGAAATAGGCACAAACTTTAATAAATACTTTTCATATCAATCTGCGTAAGTATACTTTGATAATTATCTTTCAGTTTGAAGAAATATGGTATAATAAAATTATGGGGTGTTCGTTCTCACCTGACCTCCATAGATTGTTAATATGTCACAAAGTTTAACAATTTTTTTTAATATAGATCCACAAAATAGTGTGATAAGTGTTTCAGTGTGAACAGGTATGGTATAATAAAGTATGGGGTTTATCTATTTTATTTTTACTTTCATCATATTTTGCTTTGGTTTTGATAACCCCAAATTCGAAGCTATCTCTTTACACCCCTTCCTTTCAATAACCTATCATACTTTAATAAATCAGAGTCCATTTTCTGTAAGCTGTTTTCCAACCTAGTCAACGACGGGTACTTTTGCTAGTATATATATATATATATATAGATAGATAGATAGATAAATAGATAGATAGATAGATAGATAGATATGAGAACGGTTGCCAACGTTTCCTATTCACAAAATTCGGTAAAATATTATATTTTCATTCATGCAGATTTCATATTAAGGAGACAATACTCTATTGAGTATTATATTGTACACAATATATAGTAATGGTTTCAATACATTATAAAGTAAGTTTCCTATCTGTAGGCAAAATTTTAAACAAATATTACGCAAGTATAAATCATACAGAATATTTGCATTAATATAATTACATTTCATGCTTAAGTAACGAAGGTTACCTCATATGAAATAATGGGTTGATAGCAAAAAACAGTGTATTTCATCGTCACGATGAAATACACTGTTTGTTGTTATCAACCCATACTTTGAAGTCTTGGTTTTTGTTAAAACTATTTATATATATATATATATATATATATATATATATATATATATATATATATATATATATATATACATAAAGGCAGATCGGCCACTCAATGATAATGGTTAAAGAGTGTAGAGTAGTCAAAAGGACAATATAGTAGTCAATAGTAATGGAAGTTCGGTAAATTTGTTAACTTAAGTGGAACGGCTCATCATAAACTTGTTCACGTTGGACTTGAAGACAACCATATTATAGACAGCTGGAAAGCAGGAAAACGGAAGACAATTCCACAGGCGTGCAGTTCTAAGAAAGAAGCTTTGATCATGGAATCTATGTTTAGGTTGAGGCACAGATAAAGAGTGCGGAAAATTATTGATAGTGTTTTTAGCTAGTCTAGTGTTTCTTGTGAAAGTTTGGTGAGGGGGGACCATAGATTGAAGCTCAGTCGAACACTTTCCATGAAAATACCGATAAAGCAGAGACAAACTCGCAACATCTCTTCTGTGAGATAGAGGTTGAAGCGAAGTGAAAAGGACATCTCCCACCAGGCCACGAAGTCTATTTTGAACCCTATCAAGGCAGGACAAGTCTTTTCTAGCAGCTCCTGTCCATATGGGGCAACAGTATTCCATCCTTGGACGTATCTGGCTTTTATATAGATAGAGAAATGCATCAGCAGTGAGATATCTACTGGATCTACAGAAGGATCCCACCATTTTTCCAGCGGCCTTGGCAACAGATTTAATGTACGTATTCCATTTAAGATCAGGTTAAAGGTCAAACCCAGAAGCCTGTCAAAAGTTGAGCCCCCCCCCCCCCCAAGACGAGAGCCATTCATTTTAATTGATGCCAGATGGGGGATCAGAACGTTAATGATGTAAAGAGAGAAGCTTGGTTTTAGATGCATTAAAAGTAACCAGCGACTCCTTTCCCCAGTGTACAACGTGATCAAGATCAGAGGAGAGAGAATCTGAGAGAACTTGGTCGTTTACTGTCTTAGATGTGCTACCATAGATAGTAGTGTCGTCAGCAAATATGTCTACGAATGATGTAAGGATGTGACTTGGAAGATCATTAATGTAGATCAGGAAAAGAGTTGGGCCCAGGATGGACCCTCGAGGGACTCCAGCATTTATACTGTTAACTTCTGATTTTTGCCCTTATGAACCTATCAGAGAGAAATGATTTAATAATTGAGAAGACATTTCCAGCTATACCATAGCTGGAGATCTTGTGAAGTAAACCTTTATACCATACCCTATCAAAGGCCTTTTATATGTCAAGAGCAATTGCCCTAGAAAGGTTGCCTCTGTCGAGAGATTCGCTAATCCTATGAGATATAACTGTAAGCACATCTGTACATCTAGCAGAACGGAATCTATATTGTGTCACTAAGAAGGTTATTTTTGCTGAGATAGTGGATTACTTAGACGAGTTTAACACATATTCCAGAAACTTACTCATGACGCACAGGAGACTTATTGGCCTGTACTGAGAGGGGGATGAACGATCACCCGGATTCTTACATATAGGTCATACTGATGAAATTTTCCAGGGTGATGGGAAGCAATTTTCCTTAAGACAACGCTAAAACAGTTTTGTAAGTATGGGTGCTAGTTCTGGTTGAAGTTTTTTGAGTACTATAATTTGAATACCGTCAGGGCCGGTTGCCTTACTGGAATCAAGGTTTTTGATTAGCTTGGCAACATCACATACAGATAGTTGTATATCACATAGTGTGTTTTCTGATACAGGAGGAAGTATTGGGGGTTGGCGGCCTTGGTCGCAAAGGGTAGAATTGGATGCAAAGTTCTTTGCAAAGAGTTTGGCTTTGTCTGATGCTGACGAGATTAACTCAGGTCCATTGATGATAGTTAGGATAGAGCACACGCTTCTGTTCAATATTCTGTTTGCAATTTCCAAAACTGGTGGAAACAAAGCCGCTGCTCAGCTACTTTGGAATTGACGGACTGAGCATACACCTCTCTTGCGTTCTTTATTACTTTCTTACAATGGATGCTGGCAGTCCTGAAGCGGCTTTAGTTTCCATACAACTATTACGTTGGAAGCAGTGGAAAAAGTGATTTTTGTGCGCAATAGCAGCAGCACATTCTGGAGAAAACCATGGCTGGCTGTTAGGTTTTTGCTAGAACTTTTTCGAGGGTAATAAAAGGTCTATACCTACAATTTACCATTCTGTCAGGTCTTTTAAACATGGGACGCAGAGGAAGATCCGATATATATGTACGGAAACTATCCCAGTCAGCCATAGTGTATCGATATACTGTACGATGGAGAGGTACGTCTGAGAACTTATTACATTTCATTTTTATCTTAATTGATACAACTGAGTGGTCGGAAGATCCAAGAAGAGACAGAACGGAAACTGAACATAGTTCAGGGCAAGTTGTGAGAAAAAGGTCTAGGAGACTTGCATACTGGTCGTCATTGTCGGGCACACGGGTGGGTTCCTGAACAATCTGAGTGAGGTCATAAGCAATGGAGAAATCATGACAGAATCTCCCCTCATCATCGGTCTTGTTGGAGTGGGTCAACCATTCCACATTGTGAACATTGAAGTCTCCACATACGTGAACGTTAGCTGAAGGACATGCTGATAGAACTTGGTCAATTTTCTCAGATATGCTTTTAAAAGTAACTCCGCTGTTATCGGGGCGATAGAGAGTAAATATAAATGCCGTAGTGTGAGCTAGTGCTACTCGGAAGCACATATAGGGTAAGTAAGGATCTTCTCTGGAGATGCCCCTACCACATGGAAAACCATCTTATATATAGGCACATATTCCATGATTTTGGGGGTCAGATTTGGAACTTAGGTTAGAGTATCCTTTAATTACGAACTCATCTAGGGATATAGTCTGTCCAATTCCAGTTTCTCTCGAAAATAAAAGGTCTGGTTTCGTCTCCTGTAATTGGGCTTCAACCTCTGGAAGGTTAGAACGTAGACCCCTGATGTTGGAGAAGGAGACATGGTAGTGGGGGTCTACGTTGGAAGTTTCAGATCCGGGTTTAATCGTGTATTTTTTATTGAAACTTGTCATGATGGAATTTTGGAGTTCGTGGACTAGGTCGTCAGACTTGCTTAGAGCAGGACAGAGAGGGGAAACAAAGAGAGAAAAGTAACGAAGAATTGTTTTTGTGTTTTTTTTTAGCACATGATAAGGTAAAGCCGTAACTATTACCCACTAGTATGTCAACGAGAGACCACACCCGGGACTACTGCATGGCCAGAATCCATTCACCGAATGGCAATATAGCAGCCCCAGTACTTTGCGCTTGATGATAGGACAGCCTCCTTAGTGGTTAATGCTAGGTTCGGGTCTCTGACTATCAGGCGGTTAACGTCAGCCCAGATAAAACGTTTACCTCCAGCACCCTTACTAGTGACATGGCTACAAAAATAGTCATAGAACAGAAAAGTTCCGCCATCTCTGTCGACTGTTCACGCAAAATACTGCCAACCTAGAATACAGCCTTTTCTTCTCGCTTTGTCAGGAAAATCACCCATTTAAAAAATGAGGACTGAGTGAAAAATAAAGAGAAGCGAGAGTAACGGGAGCTTCCGACAACGCTTCCACAAAACGTTCTCTACTCTCCTTTAGAAAAAAAAACAAACTATTAAGTATTGTACTTAATAAAAGTCAAACTGGCGTGTTTTTTAAAGGGAACGTATGGTGACATATTCACCTCTCACGAATTAACAATGAATACAATTTCCTAATCTGCTCATGCAATAAACATGGGAGATATAATATTTATGACGAGAAAACGCTATCATTAAATAAAACAATCAGGAGATAAAAATGTAAATTAAGTACTGAAATAGAATGTAGTTATTAATATTAGAATGTAGTTATAAATATTAGATATTAAAAATATAAATTAAAATACACTTATCTCGAACACGCATTCCTCTCCAGAGTGCAAACTGATTTGAGAAGACTTTTAGCTTCAATATCAGCGTCCCAAAAGACTTTCTTTTTTTAATTAACCGTTAAAACAAAAACGTGATCGCTTTCTGAATTTTTGCAAGTGACGTTTAAGAAATTGCGATATAAGAGAACAGATATATATATATATATATATACATATATATATATGTATATATATACATATATATATATATATATATATATATATATATATATATATATATATATATATATATATATATATCGGGGTGAGAGGGAAGAAAGAGGCGGAGAAAGAGAAATTGAGGAATGAGATGGAGACATACAGATTGGGGTAAACATCTCACAATTTGTTTTTCTCATTACAGTTTTATTCGTATTGTTATAATTAGTATATGTTTTTTATCCCTTACATTATTAATTTATTTGCTGTTGATACTAACCATCAGTCATAAGGATTTACTGCTAACTTCTTTACCTTGAAAATTTAAAATAATAAGATAAACACGACCCCATGCTCACAGAATGGACATTTTTGTCGGCTTGTTCAGAATATAAAACAATATTTGAGAATATGCATTACGATCTTTTCGAACTCGGATATGTTTAATTACAAAAATGCCAAAAATTAAGATGATAATACATATTAAACATTCATCCAGGTTAATAGACAATATACATAACGTAGATAAAAAAATAGATTACAAGAACCCAGTTATATAGATAAGGAAGATGGTGCAGGGCACAAGATGTAATACAAAAGGCGAGGTAATATAAAGTTTAAAATATCCGAATAGTAATGCATATAAAAGAGTAACCAAGGTTATCAAGTTACTTTCGAATTGTTACTTAATCATGAACAATAGAAAATATCCTTCCTCTCTGCATTCCTCACTTAATCGCTTTACACACAGTATATGTAGACGTATATATATATATATATATACATATATATATATATATATATATATATATATTAGTACACATCTGTAATAAAAGCCAGTTCTATGCAATAGAAAACCCACATTTGTAAGATGAACTCTCTCATAGAATACCTACCTTATAAGAAGGCTTTGCGTCCTAATCTTGAGGAAAATTTTAAGCAAACTTGTGATTTCTTTCTTTATTTGGCTGAGTAGATGATAAGAACTAATATTATAATATCGTAAGTATACAAACATATCTACACGCACGCGCACACAAACATATATATATATATATATATATGTTCGTGTATATGTAATCTGTGCTCTTCTGTCTTGCACGTCCTTCTATCCTTAATTCTATTTGTTTTTTCCTGTCACGCATATTTTAGTGTAAGCCGTTCGCTATTTTTCTTCTCTTATTTGACAATTCATTTATTCTTCTTACAGAAGTGTTCACATTCAAAGTGAATACCGTCAACAGACTGAAGTAGTAGCAACATTTACTCTATTACTTTCAGGATCGCCAGTTGTCCAAAAATGTTTATGTTGTTTTTGGATTTCCCTTTTTGTTTCTTGTTTTCACTAGTGTAGTAAAATACAGAATTATAATGTGAACGGATTTTTTCTGCGCAATTAGCATGCGTTAAGTTACTTAGTAGAAATAGATGTTTTACGTTTACGAACGAATGTTTTACGTTTGAAGTAAATAACATTTGAATATAGATTGTATACTGCTTGTGTTTCTTTCGTATTATTTAAAAATTAGATTTCCATTTCGTACTCTTTAATAAACGCCCACTTACATACAGTATCATTACATTTTTCTAATTTGTAAACTATTTCTCAATTGAAATTTAGTCTACGTTTTCATTTTAATTTTATTACATTCCGACTTATATTCCTTTCTTTTCTCTGCAATTCAAAACACTTACCATAAACGGAGCAACCCAGTACGTTTTCTGCTTACCTCACTAACCTTACTGTCATTTATAAAAAAGATTCCTTTAAGATACTTCAGGAAAACATTTTAACATTAGAGCAAAACCACATCCATCGCTTTTGTCGAAAGCATAACAGTTTTTTCGTTTATATTTTTTTATTTAATCTAAGAACTTTTCAGTAATCACGAGATCCAATTTTCCAAGCTAACGCTTCAATGATAAAATTACAACTCCCAAAGTGTTTGACTCTTTTAAAAGTCGGAATAGCAATTATTATTATTATTATTATTATTATTACTATTATTATTATTACTATTATTATTATTATTATTATTATTATTACTTTTATTATTACTATTATTATTATTATTATTATTATTATTATTATTATTATTATTATTATTTGTTGTTGTTGTTTCCGCTATGATTGTTTTTGCTGTTATTATGGTTGCTATTATTATTATTATTATTATTATTATTATTATTATTATTTTGTATTATTATTATTTTGTATTATTATTATTAGTCCCAATGTTATCATTATTGCTATTATTATTATTAGTGTTGTTATCATTATTGATGTTTTTGTTATTGTTATTATTGTTGTTGTTTTTGTGACATTTTTGTTAATATTATTGTTATTTCTCATATCATTGTTGGTTTTATTATTGTTTTTTAATGTTATTATCGTTATTATTGTTGATTTTATTGTTGTTTTTGTGATTATTATTCCTATTAATACAATTATTGTTATTATAAATCGCTACGAGTTCTCACACAGCTAGTCATTACTCGAGGATCTTTACTAGTAATAACCGGTAATATTTACTGAACTTTTGGTGGATCAAGTTTTACAGGACCTGAGGTATTTTCACCATTTTTAATAACTTTGCAAATATTTTTCCTTATTGCAACAGCCGAATTCCATTGAAATGTGTGTTGTACCAATGCCTTCTCAGGTCTCAGTCCTCTTTGCAATTATCTAGCAGACAACTGTTTAGATTTCTTCTTACGGCCTAACCATTCTCCTTGACTGTTAATGACATATTGATATGAGTCCAGTGTTTAGGATAGGAAGTGTATATTAAACTTTAATTTTATAATCTTGCGGTTTCAGTTTTCTTGGTTTCATGTGGATTCTCTTTTCTTCTTTTTTTGTTTTACATACGTTGAAGTCGTCATATGTCGCGATGGTAGCCAACTGGGTGATTTTCCGAACTTAATATTTTTCTTAAAACCACTGTTGATTTCAACATTACTTCCCGTCATATAGTCTCAGTCTTTCCTTTGATTTTCATTTGTCATAGTTTTCTTTTTCAAGATTACTTGGTACTGTTCCTCGTATTCCTTATGCCTATTGGAAATATTGATATTATGTATGCTCATTGTATTTACCATCTTTAGCAAGTTCCCTGCATTTGCTTTTCCATTCTCTTTGATGTTAATATTATGGCTTGCTATAGCAGGAAAAACTACAGCTTGACAGTTGGCTTACTATTCTTTATTACTATGACGCTCGGTTATATAAAGTTTAGATGAATTTATCTGTTTCTAACTCCAGATCTCAAAGGATTTAATGGTTTCTGTTTTTTTTAGAAAACACTTTGGTTTGTGGTTATAGTATTGTTCCACAGGTCTGATGTACAATTGTTGGCAAAGGTCGTTGCTGCGTCTGTCTTTGTTGTCTTTTAAGGCTAGTATTTGGAAATGTTTAACAATTGAAAATTACACCTTACTATAACAAAATAATAAATATTCCTTCCTATGTTATGTGTTGTCGATTTTCGATTATAGTATTTATGGACAATATGTCACTAAAGTTTTGTTTTCATAGTTAATATAAATTGTTGAGTGTAGATGTTGCGGTTTGTACGATATTTGCAGAGATCAAATGCCATACGTGCATAAAATTTTCACCTTCGTTTTTGGTGCAATAGTTCAAAATTAGTTAGAGATTCTGTGATGCGGGTACGCTGGAGGGTTTTAACGAATGTTAAACTTAATTTCATATAACGTTATATGCGTTTAATTAGTGTCAATTAATCGGTCTCAACCTTTAAATTTCAGCAATATTTTTTTATATTTTATAACTATTGTTTTAATATATTTTAGAATAAATCAACAACTTAAAAGATCGATACATTGCTAATAAATAAGGCAATAGTGTATTTGCCTATATGCATAGTTTGTTCCTCTCAACTCATATTAACCCATCATATATTGGTATATATATATATATATATATATATATATATATATATATATATATATATATATATATATATATATATAAATGTGTGTGTGTGTGTGTGTGTGTAACTCTTGGTTCGTTCGCAATTTAAAGTCTAAAAAACACTGGACGGATGGCTTCCACGTTTTGGTATAATATGTTTACTATATCCATGTGTGTTTTTATATATTTCTTTTTAATTATAACATTATACTTAATTTTTCTATGATAAATAGGTGTTTTTCTTTGTACCGTACGCCATTTTTTATTTAGGGACAATTATTTATTACCGCTTCCTGTCACGTGACCAGTGTTACAATTTAGCGGTTTTCTTGCTAGATCTGGAAATTTTGCTTGCAATCTAGCGGGGAATTCTAGAAGATCTGGATATATTTGGCACCCACACACCCGCAATTTTCGATTAAAAAATAAAGAAAAGCGCTTGAAAATACTTTAAAACATAAAATAAACTCATTCAAGTAAGTAAAAACAAAAGTAGCATTTATTGCCTTTGGTAACAATTATTTTTTGATTATTTGTTTTGTTTTTCACCTTTTTTCGGCTAACCATTCTTAAATCTCACTATAAAATCGGTTTTTCCAAGTACATTTTAGGTGGGGGCATTCCAACGTCCGAAGTTTAGTTTAAAATACGATCTAAGCAACCCTGCTTTATTTAGAAGTATTTAGTCGAAAATTGTAAAACGCAAGAGACAACAGCAAAAAAACAAAACAAAAAAAACTTATACCACTACAGTAGAATTTAATTATCTACCAACCTAAATACTTTTAATATGCTAATACAAAGTTTTTTTGTTTTTTACTTTTCTAATTTCAATGTTGCACCATTATTGTGATGTTTCATTTGCAGTATATTTTGATTTAACTTTTATTATAAAAAGTTTGAGTTTATGATTTGTTTCCTGCAAAAATAAAAATACCCTCTCTGAAAAAAAAACAGGCAAAACTAGCTGATAAAATATGTAAGCCTTCTGGGGAGGTAACCGCTTCAATATAATACCAGAAACATATACAGAGAAAACACGGAACATTTTATATATTGAATATGCTATATCTATAATTTTTTTATGATAAAAAGTTAAAATATGGAGGGTTTTTTTTGGTGGGGGGTGATTAGCGATTTTTGAAAATTTCAGACGATAAAAGTTAAAAATCTAGCGATTTTCTGGAGATTTCTTCCTCCTGATCTCGCGGTTTTTTTTTTAATCTCAGTTGCCAACATTGCATCACTACAAAAAGACTACAAGCTTAATGTAAACAGAATGTGTTTACAATATCGGTAAATTTTCAATGGGTTTAATCACATGATTATTGATAATGTAACCATGTGATTGAAATTTAATTTAAATTAACCACACGTGGTCGCTTTGCTATCAAATATTCATCGTAAGTACACACAAAATGAATGCCGACGCTCAAAGTGTATAAACATTTTGACTCCTTCCTTTACTTAAAAATTCACCAAAAATCAGGAAATTAATGAATTTTAATGAAAATTGCAGTATTTTCAAATAATGATCGCAGAATATAATGAACTAATTATTTTTACTTAACTCTTAGTGAAAATGTTTTATTTTGTTTAAACAAAAACTATATTTACTAAATTTATAGTTTTCAGTAGTAAATAAAAAACGATAGAATTTATTTTTGCTTTTTTTATCGTAATTTGTAACAATAAAAGTTTTTACAGTAACATTACGAAAAAAAGTCCCTAAAGTCCGTATTAATGGATTCGATATGACTCGAAGAAAAATGAATTCTGGCATACTATTCAGGAAATTAAAGATTCAATAAGATTCCTATTTCAGTCACCTAAATTATTTAGGGCGAAATGAGTATAGGAATTAATAGCCAAACCTAAATAGTTTTTTTTTGCTTAAAAAATAGCATTAATACTGTAATTTAGGTAAAATTCGCATAGAATAGTAAACTTTTATAGCTTTTCGGATATTCTGGCAAGGTTAGGGGTGTCTATTCATAAAGCCGTTCTTAACATGGGTAGATTGGCAGGTGTGTCAGAAATTTCGTGAAAAATAGTGAATAATTCCACCCTGTTTTTCCAAGCTTATAACTCATCGAAAAATGTAACTCAAGCCCTGATTTTTTTCCAATTAAAGGAGCAAAAACCACGGTTTCATAAAAAAAAAAAATACAAAAAAAACAAACCATATGTTTTGAAAAAAAAAAGTTTTAACTTCGGACTTTACAGGTAAATTTCTAAAAAACAGTACTTTTTTGTTTTAAATTTTAATATATTATTTATTGACCTTTTCTCTTCAATTTGTGATATATAACAGTTTGGTGAATAAATTATTTACTTCTTAATAGACATTTCAAAATGGGAGGCGTGAATTATTCTACCCCCTGTCTTTCCAGGCCTATAACGACTCGAAAAATGTAATGAAGCCCTATTTTTTTCAATTAAAGGAGCAAGGACCAAGGTTTCATAAAAAAAGATAAAACAAACAACGTGGTTTTAAAGAAAAGGTTTTAAACTTCGAACTTTACAGGTAAATTTCTAAAAAACACTACTTTTTGGTTTTAAATTTGAATATATTACTTATTGACCTTTTTTCTTCAATATGTGATATATACAACTTTGGTGAGTAAATTAATTATTTACTTTTTAATAGACATTTGAAAATGGGGGGCGTGAATTAAAAAAAAACTTTTGTCTAAAATATTACATTCGGTTTATTGGAAAGAGCATAAAATTTCACATTGACTCTGAAAATATCGTAAAATAGAATCAATAAAAAATTTTGATAGATTTTTAAATTTTAAAAATTGAAAAATATTGAGTTCGTAAAATTCATTACTGTTTTTTAAAAAATGAAAAAATATTTCTATTACTTTTAAAACCACTTTAATAGTTTCTTTTGGAAGTATAATCCATAATGAAAATAAACATCCCACTTTTAAAAGAGAAATTACGAGATTTTTTATATTTTATTCGCAATTTCGTGATAGGGGTGTAAAAGTTCCTACAAAGATTCTGATACATCTACTAGATTGGAGTGTTTATTCGTTGTAAACGTACCCGACAACCTATGAATGGCGACATTTCCAATGTTAATGGTAAGCTGGACTTATGTAAAAATACCAAAAAGATACACCAAACTGACTTTTTCGTTTAAAAATGGAATTATTTCCCTTTCGTTATTAACTTAAAAAATTTTTTTTTAATAAATATTTTGTGTTTTATATACATAAAGTACAATTGTTGAATGTTACTGTTTCGGTTATATTCGTTTGGGGGGGCACAATTAAAAAATTAAGAAATATTAAACCGAAGCGAAATTTAAGTTTCCGTTCCATTTTTTCAACAACCGTAAAACAGCGCATACTCAGCAAGTTTTATCGTAATTTATAAGTATAATATAGACACACTAAATCAACATTTTATTTATTTTTTTGCATAATTAATGATGGAAGTATTTTTCTGTTTATTTTCTTAACATCAGTTAAAAAAAATAAATAATTTGTAAATTCTCTTGAAAAAAAGAATCAAACTTTTCTCTACTTTCACATGTGTTCCATTTTAACAAACTAAGCCACACTTATTTGTTTATTAATTCAGTATCTATTTTTTTTGTTATATATAACAAAAAAATAGATACTGAATTAATAAACAAATAATATAAAATAAATTATAAAATTACCAAGACGAAATTGATTAACACGATAAGTAAATAACCCGTTTAATTTAATAAGATTGTATCAAATGGGTTATTGCCCTTTTAGTTATATAACCGATATGATATATAAACATTCTAACAGAAAATCGTATATTAATTTAAAGCTTCAAAATAATTACTAGTAATAAAAGAATAATTGTAAGCATAGTTATAAATGTTATTAACATATTTATAAAATATAATTCTATATAGAAATAAAATTCAATGCATGAAGTTTTTTTTTGTATATAAATTAAGGATATAGATGTTATATATATATATATATATATATATATATATATATATATATATATACTGCAATTATGTTCTAATTATCATTTAAGTGCATATATAGTAATTATTAGCTAAGTGAATATATACTCATAGATTAGTACCAATTAATATATTAATAAAATATCAAATTAAATAGCAAGATGAATGCAATTTATTAACACAAAAATTTAATTCTTTATGCTTTTGTTTGAAATTCAACATGGCGTAACAAAAAGAACTAAATAAAAGGTAATTGCAACTTCTCTTCCTTTTTTCGTATTTTGTTATCATACACATTTGCAGTAATATTTTAATGAATTAGTAAGTGCTAATTCTTTGAGGGGTGTTAATGGCAGAATGGATACATTTATTAATATATTAATTAAATAAATGATCTTGGCGCTACGAACCACTTGCTGCCAAGCAGTGTGCATCTTAACGTACTTAAAATTATTACATTGTAAAATGATTAGCATTTTGAATTTTTTGATATATAGACGTATGCAATCTATTTGTTACATGCTTCTTAATCACATTGAGCATTATTAATTAGAGGATTGGTATGAATAAAAGGTGAGATTTTATTGAAAAGAATATATTTCAACATATATATATGTATATATATATATTTATATATATATACATATATATAGAGAGAGATAGCAAGATAGATAGATAGATTGATATATATCTTAATTATTGATTCTGGTTTTGGTTTATATATGTAAAAAGAAACCTCGACTAAGTGCGTGTCCTATGTATTTATCTCCATATAAATACATTTAGTTTGTACGATATAAATGCGAAAATGTGTATTATAAGTTAGTATCAAGATATGCATATATGTATTCATATTTATGAATTAACAAGGGAACTCTTAGAGATAAGGTGCCATAGAGTCTATTATTGGATTGGATTGAATGTTCATTGGGGCATAAAATGTCTAAATCAGAGCGAAGCAATTCGTTGATAATTTCACGCACCTCGCACAATTATAAATGAATTACCTACACAATTCAAAATATAAACTGAATGTATATATATATATAAACATATATATATATATATATATATATATATATGCATGCATCTTTAAATATATGTATATGTTTATAATATACGTATATATATGCACATTTTATTAATATATATATATATGTATATATATATATATATATATGTGTGTGTGTGTGTGTGTGTGTGTGTATGCATATCTAAGGAATAAATATGCTATGCATGTTTTCATTCATAATCCATTAATAATTTAGGGTTATAAATAAAATATATGTCTACACACAAAACAAATATCACAACTCCCTTTTTTCTCTTTTCTTTCTCTCTCTCTTTTAATCTCTCCCCTTCTCTGCCTATATATATATATATATATATATATATATATATATATGTATTTATTTATATATAAAATTATTTACTATAATAAGTATATATATATATATATATATATATAGAGAGAGAGAGATGGATAGATAGATAGATAGATAGATAGCGAGTAAAGATTTCGCAGAGTATATAAGACGAATTAATATATCAATTACAGAAGTGAAATGCATAGAAAAATAACATAAATAAAAAGAAACACATTTACTACGGCACACAGAAGATTTTTCACGAAGGATATTAGTATGAAAAGTGAAAATATACGCAGTGTACAAGCAATTAAACGTTTTATTTTTAAATCCTTTCATTTTTTACTTCAATTGTAATAGTTTTTAGGGAAATGTATATTTGATGATTACATCAAAGTGCGCTGATTACTACTCCAGTTTCATGGCTCTCGCACCTCTTGCATATAAGTTTGTATATGTCTGACATTAGATATTTATTCTCAATTAAGGGAACCTGGGGAAAAGTAGATAGCGGGGTAAAACGAGACACCACAGATAACTGAAACAGAGAGAGAGAGAGAAAGAGAGAGGAAGAGGTCTTTTGTGAGGAGTCTGATCAAGAGATCACGTGGTAACGCCTTGCCGCCAACGTCTACCATTGTTTTATTCAGCCCCGTACATCAAAAAGGAGTAAGTATTCAAAATTTATCTATTTTGATCCGTGACGAACTGTACTCTGGGAGTGCAGAAAGCTGGGTATCCTCTCAAGAGGACTGTAGAAAATGGGCACACTACGGCTGTGCAGATCTAGACGAATGCAACAAGGTCCCAATCTTCCTTTGTGAGCTCTGTAAGGTAGTTTTTGAAATTCTTTTCTATGAGTCACGTTGATCCTATAATTATTAGAATAATGGAGATTTTCCTAAGATTTCAGTTTCTTTTATGCCCTACATAAGGTATTGGTGTTTTTGTTTCGTTTCACTTTCAGCTTTGTTTTATCAAGACTAATTGGTGACGATTTCTAATATGATGGCCTATTTTTCTTTGTCATATATAAATATGCCAAATTCGATAACTCATTTACTAGTTATATAACTATAGAATTTGCTTAGTCAAAGAGTATGACTTATTTGCAACTGATTGGGAAACGAAGAAAATTTTTTCTTCAACTTGAATAAAAAGAATTTAATCAAACATCTAATTTGTAGGGATAAGATGACTAAATTATATAATATATTATATAAAAAAATTACCATAAATTAAAATCATAGTCTGAATAATAATTGAAAAAATGTCAGGATATACTTGAAAAATAATATTTGTTTTCTTAGTGATACAACGTGCAATGAAAATGCTTTAATTGAGAAGAAACATTTATTTATGGCTTAATTATTGAAACAACGTGTTTTATTTTATATAAAAAAAATAAAATTGCTAAGAGGGTTTATTATCGTGTAAGTTAAAAAAATAGAATTTGTAAGTAAATATTTTTTTATAATTTAGCTTTGGAAAAATGAGAAATATAGATTAACATTTTCTATATATTTCTATATTTTCTGTTTTTCAAATTTAAAAAAACAAAATACTACAACATTAATTTAAAAGTGTCATTGTTCTAATGTCTGATGTTTGCCTCCAAATGATTTGAACATCATTTCGAAGATACCATTGTTGTTTTTGATGTGATCTTTTCGAAGCTTCATGATCACTATCATGATTTACGTCCTCCTTGGAAGCGTTTCATTTCCAATAGACGCTATTGAATGAAGCTCTAACAATATTATATTCAAGATAATTGAAAACTGAAATCTATCTACTGTCAGTTTCCTTGTAAACTAAGTATGGAATTTGGAGTTGCTTACCTATCATTAATTTTCGTTAGTTAAGTATCTAACGAGTTTTTAAATAAAGGCTTAAAATGAGATTTTTAAGTAGAGCATCCAAATATCGTCCGTGTAAGAAATCTATTCTATCTTTTTAAATGGTGTTTCTTAAATTGCTGAAAATTCTACCACGTCTTTAATTAAAAAAGGAAAGAACTTAAGTCATTGTAATAAAAGTCCGTTTATCTAAAAATAACGCAATTTTTAATCAAAAGTATATACACCGATCAAAATATTTTAAAACATATTTTTGAGAAAATAAATTGTTCGAAATAAATAATTTAATATATTTTTTTTATTTTTTTCTCATAATACATTCTCAAGGAATACATGAAAAATGTGAATTAGAATTTTTACTTTGAAAAAACCTAAGTTTGTAGTTTTTTAGAATAAACTCTCCAATTTCTCATAAGATTTTATCTGGTTTCAGAAATTTAAACTGAAAATATTTTGTCAATCTTTGTCTTTCGAATGTAATACAAAATTGTAATTTGTCACCAATTTATCTTTTTCTTAAATAATTTTTATGAACAAACATTTCAATCGTTACACATGAACTTAGTGGATTAAACAGAGATGTAAGTCACCAACATCAAACAACAAGCAACAGGCAATACTTAATTTGTTAAAAACGACGTGATTTGTAAGAAGAGGCTATACATAGTTGAAACCTTTCAATAAATTCTGTTGCTAAAAATTATCTGCCACAGAACAGCAGCATTGTTTGTTTCTTGAATAGAATAAAATATGTCGATGATAATATAGAAAAACAAATCCACAATAGTCACTATCAGTTAGCTGTCTCTTTGTATCTCTCTCGTTTTCGTACTATCACTTTCTTTCGTATTTTGCTATGTGTTAGATAATACTAATTTTTAGGTATAGATATTGTGTGAATAGACAATTTTAAACGTTTTGTTTTAATTACATTTGACTTCTTATAAATACAGCTAAAAATTAATGCTATTAACAGATGCGTTTTTTATTAAATGTTGGCACTTAATCACTTATGATGGTCGAAATTGCTCCAAATGGGGCGAACGAGAGCTGAATGAAAGTGTTAATTCATGTGACGATCCTGAGATACTAGCAAGAGATATTGATGATTGAAAACGGTTTGATCTCTGATACTAATTATATTAAGACCAACATTAACAACATTGTTTTTTGAGTGGTTATCGGATCGTGTCTTGTCTTTGAAATGATCCTGAGGTGAAGGCAGAGATTAGCTCTGTGTACGAATCCAGATAATAGAAAAAAGTTATGTTGCTGTTGGGAAAATAACCTTATTAATATGCATGGGTTTTGTTGCCAATAATCCAATCCAGCGAATCATATAATGAACAGAGAGTAGTTGGATAAGAAACCCAGATCAGCCCAATTCTTACACACTCCTTTTTTTTAAAATGGGCCAGAGAGCAGGATAAAAGCAGTTGATGTTGGCAATCGGGAGTTCGCAGTTACAGTCCGCTACTATCCCGCGCAAAAACACCCCGTTCACTGACCAACCGATAAAGAGAGAAGAGTATCGGTTGTTATAAAAACAAAAACATGTTCCGTTTTAGTACTATCGAGTAGACTGTTGATAAGAAAAACATTACATAATTTTATGTTCTTTTTTACTGTTTTTTCTTGCATATACCCAATAGTTTCTTTTTGGTCATAATTATGTTAATAAATCCTTACAACGAAACCAAAACTTGCGTCAGAGTCGACTATTCTTTGCTTGTAAACTTGTGAATTACTGCAGATGTATGGTGCCAAACTGAAATAATCTTTTTCAGCTAACAGCTGGCAAGATAAGGCTCGTCAAACTACCACCCGGCATCAAGCTGTAGGTTATATCCTCCCTAGAAAGGTGTGTGGTACACATTGGACGTTTTCTTTCCTTTTTTTCATATGATAACCCCTATTGAGACAAGAACTACAGGAACCTCATATCAACCCTGTCACCGTAGAAGAGACTGATACACCTAGAACTAAACTACACTGCACCGGTGAACACTACAGTCTTCTCCGGGTCACATCGGTACTTGAGGCGGCCGGGTCTTCGTCGTGTTATATGGCAAATTAATTCATTCTAGTTTAATTAAAATATATAATTTCTCATTGTCATTGCCAATAGCGCAGAATGTTTTAACATCTAGGTTGTATGAGTAAATATATGAAAACAAATGTTGATTATCTCAGATATAGTATTAAAATAGACGTAATGACACGTAACCTGTTGATATATTCCCTATTAAAAACTCATGGGATTATATAATTTCAGAAATAAATGTGAAAAGATAAGGGGGGGCAGACGCTCCAGTAATAAGAAAAAAATGGTCATATAGTTTTACGTGCGAAATTATTGAAATTGTTTACAAGATTAATTATTAATTATTATATTATTATATTTTATATAATTGCTTATTTATAGACGTACAAAGACACTGGCACATGGAGACACACACACACTTGCATATATATATATATATATATATATATATATATATATATATATATATATATATATATGTATACATATATATATATATACATATATATATATATATATATACATTAGTGATGGGACAATTACAAGTGTTTTCCCGATTCCGATACAATTAACGACTTAGATTCCGATTCTTTTTAAATCCCTAAATGATGGATTAGATATATGGTTTTCTTTTTTTTTTTGTTTATTGTTTGAATTACCGTAAAACCTCTATGTTATGGCTGCATATATTTTTGCAAACCTATAAAATACACTTGGTTGAGGGGCCTATATTATATGAATAGATCTTTTTAAATATTTTTCCCAAATATTTTCGTTGTAATTGGATCAAATTGTGAAATAACTACTGGTATGCAAAATAATGCGGTGTAGGAATGAGAAAATTAACATATTAAAATGAGTTTCTAAATAACATACTATTAAGAAAAACGTTCTTAACCTAACAGGAACGGAGTGCAGATGTATTGTTAAATATCTTGTTCGTTTTCTCTTACTAATAATGTTTATGGTTTTATACTATATTATAATGATTTAGTAGTAGATTGAAAACTATGTAGTAGATTGATTTGTTTATATGCAAAAAGAAATAGATGCAGACAATAGAAGTACAACAATTGCTAATAAGTTTAAATTTGTAAATTAACACCCTCAGGTAAAAATGCGATTTTCTTTTGGTTCTACGTGATTTTCCTTTATTTTAGGGGATTTCATCTTAACACCTTGAAAAACTTTGCGGAAGGATAAAAAAGAAAAACATTTAAGACTTGAGAAAGGCAGTAAAGTTTCGTGTATAATGTTAACATAAAAGGATGATCATTTTCAGAATTTTAAACTTTGTAGATATCTTCATCAACTTTATAGCACCAACCATGAGTCCGACTTACAAAGTCATAGCTTTCCTAAAAACGCACAGGATGTCTCTCTTAGTGAAAACTTATACGTTTCGGTAAACTGCTCTCATTGCTATAACTACTAGGGAATGAAACCCATTTTACATTTAATTAATATGTGAGGCAAATCATCTCTCTTAAATTTATAAATAATTACCTTTTGATGCTTTTCTTCTCAATAAGTTTTTCAGGATGTTAACACGTAATCGTCTAAAAAGGGCTGACTCTCATTTTAATTTAGCTGAGAGTGATAATTTACAACAACAGCAACAAATAATAATAATAATAATAATAATAATAATAATAATAATAATAATAATAATAATAATAATAATTCTGATTTGTTTATGAACGTCTCTCTGGAAAGGGATGGGATTCATTTCCAGAGGATTTCCCTTAATCACGGCTTCAAACCATGAGCTTCAAAGATCAAGAGTTTTTCTAAGGATGTTCGTGGTACCCATAATTGCAGAGGTCTGAAGGCCGCCTAAAACATCGGGGGTTTGTAGGGTTTTTTTTTCAATAGTCCTTCCAGACGACTTGATACTACTCCTACTGTACCAACTATGACCGGGATTATTAGTGTTTTAACCCCGTGTATACGCCTTATCTCCAAGACCAATGGGGCATAAATTGTTCCACTTCTCATTCTCCTTCTCTCTCACGTTCCTTTCCTAGGGTACTGAGAAGTCTACTATCTGCCAGTTTTTTGAGACCTTGTCAATGACGACAAATCCGGGCGATTATGTTCCAATTGCTTTGTCGCTATGACACTTTTGTCCCACCATACCTCTATATTTCCATCCTCACTTGTTCTCACTTCATCAGGCACCTCCTTAAACCATTTTCCAGCACACTTCACCCCAACCCTCTTACACACCTTCCAATATATCCGGAGTCCCATGCGAGCGTGTCTTTTGCGGTACTCTCTGGGTCAGTCCACTACACCCTGCTGCAAGGTGTGCAATTGACTCTGAGGTGCTCTGGGGTGTTACCACAAATCCGGCATTCTGCAGGAACTTCCTCTCCTAGAACCACTTTTTTAACAATCGTGTTCCTAATGCCTGCTCTTGTGCTGCAAATACAAAAGCTTCAGTACTCTTAGCCAGATCCCCAACTCTAAGCTATTGCCATGATCTTTTATCACCCACTCCTGCTATATCCTGGAAGAACCTTCCATGCATTTTCTTCCTAGCACGTTCTTCTGCCCTTGCTCTATCTATACGTTTAACATAATCAGCCTTGGTCTCACATACCTCCACTTCATTGGCCACAACCTTAAGTATCCACTCCTCACTCCTAACCACATATTCCTTCAACGACATCTCCTTGGTTCTAACACAATCTTTTACACTTTTCAATCCTCTCCCACCATCTTTCCTCTTTTGATGCAGCCTTGCTACGCTACTTCGAATGTGAAATATACCAAACATTGCTAAAAATTTTCTTGTTTTGATATCTATGGCATGCAAATCCTTGTCCAACTATTCTAAAATTCCCGCACTGTATCTCAAAACACTGACTGCCCAGCATTTACTGCTTTCATTAGGTTTCCTCCATACAGTTTCAACTTTGCAATTAGTTTCACTATTCTAAGATACTCCTTCCTGACTTTTTTCCGATGACGTTAAGGCTGGTATACGAAGGATGATAAACTGGAAGGAATCTGGTCCAGATGGAGTCATGGGCTTCTGGTTTTAACAGTTTCCATGCCTTTATCCACCTATAGCTGCTGCTTTGCAAAGGGTTGTAGAGTCGGGAGATGCCCATGATTGGCTTGTGAAGGGAAGAACAACACTGATTAGAAAAGATCCTGCAAAAGGAACAGATATCAAGAATTATAGATCAATTACATGTCCTCCATTGATGTGGAAACTGTTAACTGGAATATTTTCGGAGAAAATTTATGAACATCTAGAGAGTAATGGTGTTTTTACTGACGAATAAAAGGGGTGTCGGAAAGGCACGAGAGGTACTAAAGAGCAACTACTAATTGATAAAGCAATAATGCAGGATGCGAAGAAGAAAAAGAAGAGGCATATGAGCGTAGCAAGGATCGATTACAGAAAGGCTTCCTCATTCATGGATACGTGAAACCCTATTGATGAAGGTTGCTGAGAATGTGGTAGGGCTTTTGGAGACAATTATGGCTCAATGAAAAACGGTGCTCACAGCAAACAGAGTGGAGATGGGCCAGGTTGGCATTAAACGTGGGATATTTCAAGGAGATTCGTTATCGCCACTTCTTTTTGTAATGATAATGATGCCACTGAGCATCCTCTTGAGGAGAGAAAAGCTGGGGTATAAATTGAATCTAGTGAACGACACCTCAGCCATCTACTGTTTATGGATGATTTGAAAATATTCGGTAGAAATTAAAAGGAAATGGAGAGACTGGTTAAACTTGTGGGGGCATACTCAGAAGATATTGGGATGAAGTTTAGGATTAGTAAATGTGCGGTGCTGGTGATGAAAAGAGGAGTAAAGTTTCATTCGATTGGAATAGTGCTGCCAAATGGAGAAATCATGAAAAAAATAGAAGACACGGGATATAAGTATTTGGGAGTGTTGGCACCATGAACAGACAGATAATAATAATAATAATAATAATAATAATAATAATAATAATAATAATAATAATAATAATAATAATACTTATACGTTCATATATAGAAAAAAGTATCTATTAAATTAATACAAAGGTTCATTAATATATAAGTTTAAATACGTAAAATAATTGCGAAAATGTTAATTTTCAATTCATTAAACACAATTTTAATTCCTTTAGGATAATATTTTAAAATACACATTTTTTCAGTCTTTTACGTTAGTCTTGACAGTGTAAAATTTCTATGACAATCAAACTACCTAAAAGTTACAATAAATCAGGAATAATTTCTACTAATTTACTAATAGTAGTCTCGATTTTATGGCTTTCGATAACCACATGAAACAATCTAAATACATATTCGTTAACACTCTGCATACAGATTGGGAAAGGGATCTGTTTTCAGGCTGAAAACGGCGGGTTACTTTGACTGCCTTAGATGCAACAAGATATCCTAAGTCTAGGTGTAAGTAATACAGGCAGAATCAAATAAAAATTGAGGCCAAACTTTATTTCACAGAGAATTTTTACAAATTATTTATTCAAGTCAAAATCAACCTTTTCTGATAAGTTTCGCCTTTGTAATATTTCCAAAGCTAAATGACAATAAATAAAGCTGACAGCATAAAATAAATAGTAAAACAGATTTTAATAAAGACACTTTTTATATTCTACTTTCAATTTAATTATCAATAATGGTTGATACCATTTTTCTTTAAAATAAATATTTTATTGGACGTTTAAAATATTTTCCAAACATTGTAAACAAACGGCATTCTTCTAAAGTGTACCTAGCGATTTTACGTAAAGCTTCAATTTTACCTTTATTTTTAAAATAAAATTTAGCTTTTTATTTCACGAAAATAAAATACATTTACAACAGTCTTGATCTGTTGATGTTATGATTATCTATAGACTTTGCTCTTACTAATTGTTTATAAACAGTAAGTATTTATCTGTAGTACATGCAATAAAAAGTTTAAGTTCTCCGAAAATTCAAGGAATCGTTTTTGTAATCGGAAATTCCTTTTTTTTTTTCGAATCCGATACTGGTTCTTACACTCTAAAAACTTCTGATTTTTCCGATTCCCGATTCCGATTCTGATCAACCGTCACAACACTTTATATATATATATATATATATATATATATATATATATATATATATATATATATATATATATATATATATACATACATTTAAATAAAAGGGGCGGAAATCTCTCAAAAGCTCTTTCGACTATCATCTCGTCAGGAGAGAATCGATAGTATAAAATTAAATAACATAATGCCGAATTAAAGAGCAAAAGGGGGGAACGAGTAAACGAGTACTAAAAGTGCCAGAAAGACGATTAAAAGTAAATTTAATTGGTGAAGAGAAAAAAAAAAACGTTTAAAATGGCACCGCGAGGAAAGGAAAAAAAAAAAAAAAGAAAAAGGGTTATCAAATTTCCCCGAAGAGATTCAACGCCTTCACCGTATCCTTCTGCCGGCATAAAGATGGTTTACGAAAGGCAATAAAGACAGATTCCAAAATTCTTAAATGATTTTTGGAGTCCGCTCTATGCAGTACCTCAAACAACTCTATTTTATACTGATTGGCACAACATGGATTATCAACCAAATGTTGGCCAATAGCAGAGTCCAAAGTTGTAGAGCAAGGGAGATTCATAGATCCTGCTTTTTAGAAGGAACGTGTTGGTTTATACTAGTCCTCAAATGCAAGGAGGTCCGCCCCACGTAACCAGCGTCACACTGGCATGAAATACTGTATACAATATTACTATTGAGGACGTAAGGCAAACTATCCTTGCAAAAAGGAGGAAACGCAGGTCTAACAGTATACACTAACCGCAAGGAAACAGCATAAAAGCAATTAGTTTGGTTATTTTCGTGCCATTATCCCCTATCCACGGTAATTTTAAGTAAACAGGGCATTTTAAAGCCCCGAATGGTTTAAGGGATTTGAAGTCAGCAACCTTTTTGTTTATACAATCATCAATAAGGTCTAAAGGATAACCATTATTGATGAAAATATCCCTGATCTTGTTATAAAATTTACTTTTACTCGTCTTTCTGGCACTTTTAGTACTCGTTTACTCGTTCCCCCTTTTGCTCTTTATTTCGGCATTATGTTATTTAATTTTATACTATCGATTCTCTCCTGACGAGATGATAGTCGAAAGAGCTTTTGAGAGATTACCGCCCCTTTTATTTAAAAGTATCTATAAATTTTGTACCTCCAAACATTTATTCAAATATTTGCGGAAGAGGTATACTCAATATCAGATTAAGGAATTGAATAATGTTATTCGAATGAGGAGTAGGATTAGAACGCATAACCTCTCGCTTGTCTTTTTACGTTCTTGTCTCAAACAAGAGGTAGCCCCACTCTACATCAGTAAGCGTATTGCTGCGTCCAGGGTCAAACCCAGTTTGGCTATGGAACGTGCGTTTATACGTGATGATATAAATCAGATGACGGAAAGGCTTGAACATTATCATAGTATCTGTCATCGACTTTGGTCTGTAGTTAAAAGTTTTTTGTCATTTTTTGATTTCTTCCGTTTTTGTAAGTATCTTGCCCTTGGTGATGAATTTGCCAAGCAACGTACTTTAACTAAGAATGGCAAACAACTAGCTCTTCTTGTTCGGAAGAGATATGGTTGTGAACCAGACAGTGTTAGCAAACACATATTTAATTTTTCCAGTACTATATTAACAGATACTGAAATTAAAGTGCTATTTAAGGGTTTGGATTTTTGTGTCCCCCCCTAATAATATTAATAAAGAGAGAACCCTAGCCTCATTTGAGGTTTTATACTCTCAGATCACGCACCATGTCCCTACTTCACTTGATGATGTCACTAAAATGAAATCATCTTTAGTTGATTTGGCACACCGATTTAGTAGTGCTCCCATTGACCATGGTGACTTTATCTGGAACAAAACGCATTTTAAAACTGTGAAAATGTTAAAATCTAATTCTGATATTTATATCTGTAAACCAGATAAAGGTGCGGGAGTTGTTATTTTGGATCGTGTGGATTACGTTAAGAAAATGCTACTAATTCTTAACGACGAATCTAAATTCCGCAAACTTGCTCCTGCCGAGGTGGCAGATAATACTTGCAAAAATGAAATCAAAATGCAAAAACGTCTTCTTGCATTATATAAAAAGAATACTTTTTCTAAAGACGTCTATGATAGAATTAGACCTTCTGGGTCATTACGTCCCAGACTTTATGGTCTACCCAAAATACACAAGCAAGGTGCTCCACTGAGACCTATCCTGTCTATGGTAGGTTCTGCCCAACATGCGTTGGCTCAGTGGCTGTTAGAAATTTTGCAACCGGTGCGTGAATTATTCACCACGCACTGTATACCTAAATCCTTTCGGTTCGTTGAGTATTTACGTGGGTTAAAATCGGGTTCTGAGACATCCTTTATGTGCTCTTTTGATGTATCTAGTCTTTTTACCAATGTGCCATTGGATGAGACTATCCGTATTTGTACCGACGCGCTGTATGGTGGTCGCATGACATCTCCTCGGTTTTCGAAAGAGATATTTATTGAATTAATTACAATGTGTACGAAAACAGTGGAGTTCAGCTTCGCTGATGTTATGTATAGTCAGGTCGACGGGGTTTCAATGGGGAGTCCACTTGCCCCTACCCTAGCGGATATCTTCGTCGGGTACTATGAATCCGTTCTTTTTAGTTCGGGAATTAAACCCACCACATATGTGAGATATGTCGACGATACTTTTGCTATGTTTTCATCGGAAAATGAAGCGTCGGCATTTTTTAATAGGTTAAATTCTCTTCATGGGGCTCTACAGTTCACTATGGAAAGTGAGAAAGATAACACTCTTCCCTTTTTGGATGTTCTTGTTGAACGTTCGAGAGGTGGTTTTCTCACTACAATTTACAGAAAGCCGACTTTTACTGGTTTGCACGTGAATTGGTCTTCTTTTGTACCAAAATCGCGAAAAATCGGCTTAATAAGTACTTTGGTACATAGAGCCCTTATGATTTGCTCACCTATTAAATTGGACTCTGACCTGGACAAGATCAGGGATATTTTCATCAATAATGGTTATCCTTTAGACCTTATTGATGATTGTATAAACAAAAAGGTTGCTTACTTCAAATCCCTTAAACCATTCGGGCCTTTAAAATGCCCTGTGTACTTAAAATTACCGTGGATAGGGGATAATTGCACGAAAATAACCAAACAGATTGTTAAAAGCATTACTAATTGCTTTTATGCTGTTTCCTTGCGGTTAGTGTATACTGTTAGACCTGCGTTTCCTCCTTTTTGCAAGGATAGTTTGCCTTACGTCCTCAATAGTAATATTGTATACAGTTTTTCATGCCAGTGTGACGCTGGTTACGTGGGGCGGACCTCCTTGCATTTGAGGACTCGTATAAACCAACACGTTCCTTCTAAAATTAGACAGGGTAGAGCAGGATCTATGAATCTCCCTTGCACTACAACTTTGGACTCTGCTATTGGCCAACATTTGGTTGATAATCCATGTTGTGCCAATCAGTATAAAATAGAGTTGTTTGAGGTACTGCATAGAGCGGACTCCAAAAATCATTTAAGAATTTTGGAATCTGTCTTTATTGCCTTTCGTAAACCATCTTTATGCCGGCAGAAGGATACGGTGAAGGCGTTGAATCTCTTCGGGGAAATTTGATAACCCTTTTTTTTTTTTTGTCCTTTCCTCGCGGTGCCATTTTAAACGTTTTTTTTTCTCTTCACCAATTAAATTTACTTTTAATCGTCTTTCTGGCACTTTTAGTACTCGTTTACTCGTTCCCTCCTATTGCTCTTTATTTCGGCATTATGTTATTTAATTTTATACTATCGATTCTCTCCTGACGAGATGATAGTCGAAAGAGCTTTTGAGAGATTTCCGCCCCTTTTATTTAAATGTTTCTCTAAATTTTGTACCTCTAAACATTTATTCATATATATAACTCTGATTCATTAGATACAGTTTCATAAACGCCTCGTCCGTGTTTAATTTATTAAACCCGTACATTTAACATACGCATATTACAGTTACATTCTATGAATACGTGTCGCATTTTACAGAATCGATTATTAAATTTCAGTCAATTTAACTGGATGTTAACATACCTTTAAATGATTAATGGGAGACCACTTTTCGAACAGTGAAAAACATCTACCATAAACCAAACACATCATATGTACTTAGTCACATAAAGATTATCACTTTCAAAGCAGAAAACTACGCAAGATCTTTTTTCCTGGGCTTTCTTTTTCTTTCTCCATTCTTGTATTTTCCTTTTGTTTCTAATTCTCATTCTTTTTTTGTATCGTCGCATACTTAATCAGATCGTTCTTATGCTTATTGTCGTTGTTGTACTTCGGTCTGGGATAGGCAACATTCCATGAATAACCTCTACATATTTTCAAAGATTATCAGCAAATTAACAGCGTCACTCATGTAAGTTATTTACTTATCATTTAATGTAATTTTTCGCTCACATGCAAAACTGAGACCAACTATGCTTTGTTCTATGTTGTTCGGAAGTTTACCCAATCTTAAGAAATAGAACAAATATTACAAGAATGAATATTATTTCATTGTGAAGGAAGCACAAAGTCGAGGCCTTTCATCAACTCCATTCTTATAGTATGGCAACTGTAAAATATTACTTAATAAAACATCGTATTTCAGCAACCACAATTGTTTTATATTGTATACGTTACATAAATGTTTTTTATGTGCGTGTTATATCCGTGCAATATTCATTGTATTATCAGTTATCACATTCGTACTTACGGATTATGATGAAATAATAATGTGTTTTTTTTTAATTAAAACTCCGTCCTAACATGTAATGAAAAGAATGTTGTAACGATTCTGAAATTTTACCTAACAATTAAATACAAAAAATATCGTAAAAATAGGAGTTAATTTACATATGTAAAAACAAGAATAGTACTCATATGTTCAAAAGGTCTACATGAACCCAACAAAACAGTATAGAATAAAGCAAAGAATAAGATGTTCCTTATTTGATCGCTTATTGTAGCACAAACAAATTAGTCGGGATTTGACATTGGTCAGCATGACTATTAGCCATCATTGACCGCCAGTGATGGACAGTTTAAAATCAGACAGTGTCGTTCAGTGCCCTCCAGCAAAACCTAGTAAATGCCGATACCAGCAAGTACCAGCGTAAGGAGAGCAATGCTTGTTAGTTCCCACCAGTGACTACCAGTACGCACCAGTGCCTTCAGTATTTGCTCGTGACCGCCAGCGGAGTCTAGTTTCAAAATCTTCCACCAGCTATCATCAGTAACAACAATGACCGCCAGTGACGAACAATAGTCAACATAATCCTCCACTGACAGTCAGTAGATTATAATGTCCAACAACGCCTGATGATTGATAACTAAGAATTTAGTGGCCAAGAATGACTGATGGTTTCAGAGGCACTATGTGCCACTATTATACGCAAGTAGATGCATCAAGACCCTACTAGGTAGTCACTGACCACCATGGCTCGCAATTAGGATCTAGTGACAGAAATTGAAGGTAGAGAATTTTAACTCAGTGCAGTATGATAGATGCCAACACTGATCATTTCCGCGAGTAAGCAAATCAACAGTGACCGACATTTTATAGACAGCCGTTGGTCATCATAAAACTTAAGTTACCGCATGTAAACCGGATTAACTGCGAAAAACGCTTATAACTTTCGGTGGCTATAAGTGCAGCCGCCAGTGACAGCCATTGGACGACAGTTCCCGACAATACCCGAACACCGTCAATAGTTGAACACAAACAATTTCATTTCATCAAATAGAGGCCGACACTGGTCAAGTCCGCCACTTGCAAAGGCAAGCAGCGCCTACCAGTTAATGCCAGGCCTCAAAGCAGCAATAATCGCTAGTAAAAACCAGTGCCGAAAATAAGAGTCAGTGGTTTCTGCTAGTAGCCAATGCCACTGTTAGAAACTGCCCGTCAAGATCCGAGAGTGAAAAACAGCTGGTTTCATTTTGTCTGCCATTTCCCGCAATAGTAATGTCGACATTGAATGCCACCAGCAGGTATCGTCATTTGTCTGGTTGACCAGATCTAAATGTGTATCTATAGTCAGTAACTTATGCAACCTATACACAATAATGCACTAGCTAATCATAGCTTAATTTGTTTTCAAGGTGTATTTATTTCCCTTAACAAACCTGTTTTAGCTTTGTTTAACATTTCAACCGGCCAACGCCAGCACACGTGTTCTATAATATATATATATATATATATATATATATATATATATATATATATATATATATTATATATATATATATATACGTAGCTTTCCTTGATATTTTTGTAAGTACATGACTTACTATATGTGTGTTCAAAATTGGACATTGTATTGACGAGACGAGTACCTATAATGTTAAACAGCCTTTGGTAATAATACATTTTCGTTTATTTGCTAACCTCATGTCACAAGATATCATCATGTCAACTTCTGGTCGCGGTTACAGAAAATAAATTGCAACGAAACAATAAGTGAGGGCAGAAGTAGGTATTCACTTGGATAAAAAATAGCAAAAAGAAAATAAGACTTTTTTTCGATTATCTTTATAAGAAAAAAAAGACGATATTTGTCTCATTAGCTAGTCTCTTCACTGATACATTTAAACCTAATGTTACAAGACTAATATGTATATAAGTGTGTATATATATATATATATATATATATATATATATATATATATACTATATCTCTCCTTCGTTCTCGCTTTATATGTGCGCGTTTTATGTATCCACATGATTATGTAAGAGAAACAATAAATGCGTCGATTTTCAGTATTTAATTCAACAGTGCTCAATAAGAAAGCAGTTTAATTGTGAGTTTTTAAAGCTTTTGAATGCTGAAAGTTTATAATTATGTGTAGCTGAATTGCCATATATATTTCTATAGTCTATATATATATATATATATATATATATATATATATATATGCATATATATATATAGAGATATAGATAGATTGCTAGATAGATAGATGCTGAAAGGTGGGCATATATTCGTTATAATTCTTCTTTTTATTTTAACAAAACTCTCTTTAAATTTAAATAAATTCTTTAAAAACCGATAAACGTAAATTTCATTTATGATAAATAAACTGAAGTTTTTTAATAGTGTCTACTATTTTATGTTAACAAACGTATCAAACATATTCACGTATCTCTAGGTACTTTTCCTAAGTTACGAGATAAATTATTTTCTATTTCATATGAATGTCTATTAACTGAATACTTATTAAAATAAAACTATTAAATAGCCTGAGAACAGACACATTTTGTATGTTTTTAATGTGAAAAATACCACATTTTGGAAAGTAACTTTTTAATCATATGTTTTGTTTAAAATATGTAGTAATTTTTTCTGGGTTCATCTTGATTTAATTTCTACAGTAAAAATATGAATGTAAAATACTAATCGTTCAATATCTTCAGGTTTTGCTGAGAATTTTCGAATCCATAATGAATTTGCATGCAAATATTTCCGTGCCTGTAACCTGTTTCACATTCTTATGATCACGAATATTTAATTATTTTAACAATATTAATAAACCATTTTAATAACAAATTTGTTTACGGATATAAGGATATTTTAATTATATATAAGTTAATTCCAGCTGATATAGGCCAATAAACACAGACAAGAATCAATATAACGACATAATTATCAGACACGAACCGATGCCATGAAAACTTTATGACACATGACTTTTTTTCAGGTATGAACGTACAAAAAGTAAAATGTTGTCCACTCTTTAGTTATTAAATAAGTTATACCTATCTTAATTGTATTACGTAAACACGTTTAATTCAGATCTTTTGGTCTTATTTTCTTGTTTATTAATACATATATGTAATCAATTATAATGGAGAACAGATATCATTCAAATTTCAACTCAATTATGAGGTTTTTCTCAACCAACAACGATTTTAAACTTATCCGAAAAATGTTCAGTCAAATGTTTTATAATATTCTACGTATTTACTGGAGAAGAAGTAAGTATTTAAAACTGAGTGAAAATAAGTTTACGATTGAGTATGTACGACGTGTATAATCAAATGGTTCATTACTTTGTTATCTTTCCTATCATAAGCGTTTATCGTTCTATCAGAAATGCACCCCAAACACGTATTCCTAATATCAACGTACACATATACATGTCGTTTTCTCTTGCGTGTCTGCCAGTCTGTTTATCCCTCCGTTCGGTAAATTATATGCTTGGTTTTGGGAATCTAAATTGTACATTATATACTTGTGTGTGTATGCATATAAGTTATAGAAATATATATGTCGATTCAGCTATAGATACTATCAAAGTTGTGCATTTATAACGACACCTCATAGCTTACTACCAAACTCTACTCGAATAATGAGCACAGTACACGCACTACATGTTCCGAAAAAAATAGGAAAGTTGTTTTTATAATTTGCACGAATGGCATAAATGGTACACATTTCATTTACACCTCTGATCCATTCTCATCTGACCAATCATGAAGACCCCTCCTTTTCATACCAATAACATTGATACTAACCTTGTATATACAATTTCCATGTGACCTCAACGTATTTGCCCTCGAACAAATAAAAATCCTCACATACACTCTTCCTCTGTAGTCTATATATCGTAATCTCTCGTAATGAAACCACATGAATTGAATATCATATAATTTAAATCAATATAATTCAATTAATTTCTCATAGTTGGTTGAGCTTATGTAACAATCCTATTGTTAACTGCTGTCTCGTTACTGTGCCGCTTGAATTTTCTAGTACGTTGCATAGACAAGAACTACCTATTAAAGTATCTCTATTTATTGATTAACCTGCTTGGGGTTGTTTCTGTCACAGATATTTTATGATAGATCCAGATTATTATTTTACTCCGTGTCGGAAATTATGAGATAATTTCACGAGTTTTATAGATTCATAAAAAACTGACAATGTGTTGTCATACAAAATATCAGCGAACTAAGTGTGAGTTATAACGTTTACACTAACCCTACTGCAGAAATAAATATACGCACATATACAGAGTGAGACAAAATCAGGTGGACAGCAGTGTCTAATTATATATACCTATACGTATACGCGATCTCAAAATTTATTTAGTGACGTATACGTAAAACTATATCTAATGAGACAATGCTGTCCACCTACTTTTAAATCATCTTGTATATGTGTATCTAAGCATGTATTTAAACACACTTACACACACGCACCCCCCCACACACATATATATATATATATATATATAAGAGCAAATAGTAAATAAAACATGTAAATAAACACTTTGAAAAAGAGTTAAAAATATATTTAATCTGAAAAGGAAACACTTAGTAAGTGGATAGTCCTTAATCCGCGGAGTTTCGAAGAAATACTTTCCTTCTCATCAGAGGGTAGGAATTAGAAAAATGCGGGATCAGATTTTGCATACAAAAGTATTTGATGAAACTGCTTGTAAGTCTATCTATATTATCACTTGATAACAAAAAGTGAAACATAGGTGCAGAAAAAAGAAATTTCACGTGAATGCATTTTTATTATATATATATATAGATATATATATATATATATATATATATATATATATATATATATATATATATATATATATATATATATATATACCTATTTTAACTTTTTGAAGCAAGCAAACATGACAGCCTGCCGATTTAGAATGAATAGTTGATTGTGGATAAATGTATGCTCGTTTTGTAATAGCTACCATCCCTGCGTCTAATCATAATTAAAATGCATTCAGTGTTTCAGCTAGATCGCCCCAGTAAAATACGAGAACAAATGAAATAAGCAAATAGATAAACAGAGAAGCAGTCAGACAAACTAACAGAAATAATCTATCTATCTATCTATCCATTTGTCTGTCTATCTATCTATATATATATGTGTTTGTGTGTGTTCTCATCTAACTATAATTAATAACACATTTCGTTTACTTCAATAAATATAAGAATATTCACAAGAGAACTTAAGCATGCTACATGTATAAATGTAATTAATGCGTGTTTAAATTAGTGCATTTATAAAATCTGACCATCCAGAGAGATTTTTAAATACTGTTTTCACAAATATATCTACCTTAAAATAGCAAACATATATATATATGTATATATATATATAAGTATATATTAATAAATGTATTATATAAATAAATCTTCTCATCAGCTATTATTTTATTACACGCTCCCAGTACTTAAAATATAATATATTTTGATAACTATTGCTATTATTTATCATATTCCGTCTCAAAAGAAAATTAAAAAAAGGAAGCAATATAATACAACACAGTATTTGTGTTTTTCTGCACCATTCTAAATGAAATCGCACGTATCTGTAATAAATTGATGATCAATTATAAAGTGAGTTGGGGTCATTTTAAGATTAAACACTATGGATATGTTTGTTTTCAGTTACATTAAACGTAATATAGATTTTAGGTAGCAGATGCATGATAGTAATAAGATATTAAAGCAGCAACACCAATATACTACGTAGTTGTATGTTTTGTGCTTATCTTCAAGTTCCACGCTCTGTTATATCGATTTCTCATCCTGCCGGCGCGTTGTTATTGTTTTAATATCATCGTGTTATTCAGTTGTTTCTACGTTAATTTATTTGTTTGTTTTCATGAGTTTATCGCTGAATGACGTTGATAGTTTCTCTAATTGTAATCATCCGCTAGCTAAAATCTATAGACACAAAATAAACAGGAGTCAAAAATAGGCGTGATATAAAAAGAAATCAGACCAGACAAAAGAAAAATCTTTTCTCGGTAAAATGCTAATAAAAAAAAAAAACGATATTCAATAAACTGATGAGATATAAACTAAGGAAAAAGAATCAGAGATGGTAACTAGTAGATAAACCTATTGTAATAAAGACTATGGTAGAAAATGTTGTTGAAAAGAAGACAGATATAATGAAAATAAAGTGAGAAAAAGATTAATTAATATAATAATAAAGAAGAAAAACGGAATTACGTTTTTGAAAATTTTAATTAAAACAAAACAGGAAGTGATTGCATTAAAGCAAACATCTGAATTAAAAAATATATATGCACATAACACAAAAGAAATAATCATATACATAGGTAGAATTGTTTTTAAGAAGTGTAGCAGGATACGAAAATCCACAAAGGAAATACCATATTAATGAATGAATACAGAATGATAATGTTCCGAGAATATATTATTTGGAGAATGATAACACATAACAGCATAAATAAATGATTTAATAAAAATAAAAATGACAAAGCCAAGCAGTTAAATCCACTGAATTACGTATTGAGTTAAAAGAGAGAAAATAATTGTGTGTAATTATTAAAAATATGTTTTTGTTAAAACAGTGATTTCGAGTAAAACCTTCTTTATTTTATGCATCTGAATTCGAGAAATACACAGTAAATATATGTAAACCTTAACTAACACGACGGTCTTCCGCTTCTGAATAATATAGTTTACATTCACCAACGGGCTTTAGATCGGCATGTTTTTTATCTTTACGTATTGTGTGCATATAAAACTGCCTATATTCAAGTCCAAATGTGAACAAAATAAAAGAAAATTAAACTGGAAATAATTACGTTTTCAGAAATAAAAAAACAGAGTATTATCCGGTTATAGACTCAATAGGACATTCAATGATGTTACATGAAAACAATTATAAAAGAGAAAACCCAAAAACCAAATAATTTTTAAAATTTTATTTTTAAATATCCATGAAAGAAAAATTAATATATAAACTGGAGCAAATATGTCTCAAAGCAAATGAAATAAATAACGTAAAAAATACAATTAAACTGTACATAGAATATTATGTAGCGATTTCCCTGTCACTCAACATGTGTGACCATATTATTTTGCTTGTTATTATTATTAAACATTTGCTTCGCTAGCTGCAGAATACGCACTACCATGGTTAATGTCATTCATAATTTGAACCAAGCTGTTAGCTTACATTTTGTTCACATTCATTATTTATAAAGGTTTTCTGTCCATTATTTTGTTTATATTTCAAGCAGTTGTTTATACGTTTAACACATAATAACATAATATCATTTACTCTGTCATATGCAGAAGAAAATATATTCGCATCAAAAATAGAAAATATTTTTTTCATATTTACGCTAGATCGTAAGGTTGTCTTAATTCTGCATTTAAAAAAAAAAACCTACTGGGGTATCTATTTGAGGCTAACATCCATGAAGAAAACACAATATCTTCTTTATAATCTACAGATCCAACTTCAAAAATGTTTTTAATAGATATAGAAATGCTAATTGTAAAACGAGAGTAGGGGCTTGGAGTTGAAATAGTAGGCGTTCTTTTTTTTTCTCACACAAAATGTTTCGATCGATGACTTCTGTCAGTCTTGGAAAACAATGGACGCGCCCTGTAAAGGCGCTGCACGTGTAATTGTGAGGCAAGTGACGCTGAACTCCAGGAAATACCTCTACTGAATCAGTATGGTTTGAGTCCAGAAGCAAGAAGAGCTAGACATCTGGAAACAACAACGGGATAAGCGGAGACCACATACAACAGCTGCGATTTCCAATTATTCACCGATTTTATTACTGATCAGAATCAACGTTGCTTAATTTCGATGATCCAACGACAGCCGGTGTCTCGACGAGATAGTGCCGTAAATGAAATATTTCAGAGTTTATAAAGGTAATAGTGAGAATAAAAGAGAAAAAGCATTGAAAGAATTAATCAAGCAATGACATGCACATCATAATATATATATATATATATATATATATATATATATATATATATATATATATACAAAGAGAGAATTTAAACATCTACTAGACACTCTCCTCGAATGTCGAAGGTATCACTGTAGAAGGGTTTGTCAGAAGAACTTGATATGAGGATTCTGTTCTCTACAAGTAGACTCTAACAAATTATTATAAAATAGCAGTAACCCTCTGTCCAAAATAAGATCCCCCCATCGGTATGGCTAACCAATACTTACTCTTACGAGGAATGGTGCATTATCTTTAAGTGTTGCTCCCTCGAGAAAGAGCAGAAAGCTGAATACTGCACCAGATTAGATGAATTCTTGTCCTGGGATAAATTAATATAAAAAGACCACAAGAAATCTATAATATAACATATGTAAATAGTCAAATAGAGGGAGAAAAGTTATGTTCTAAACTCTTTTACTAATCCAGTGTTTTAACTATAAATCAGAAATTTAATGGAATATTCAAATATCTATATTTATCATCTAAAAAGCAGGGCCCTTAATTTCTGAGAACTACGCACGACGTAAAAGTGAACAAAAGCAATAAAAATACCACGGAACAGAAATCACATAGAAAGAAAGAAAGATACATATGGTATAGAATATTAACTGTCTCCGCCTGGTGATGTTGAGGAACACGTGTGTATAAAAATAAATGCATCTTCATCAAGTATATAAAATATTTAAACTCAATATAAAACAACGTAAAGGAATTTGTGAGTCCAAAAATAATAGATAGTGTTCTGTTAAAATAATAATCAAACAAATATAATTAATATTAAATTCTCCGAAATAAATACATGACATGAACAAGCTTACCTTTTACGAGAAAAAAATTACATGATTCCTATTAGTTTATTTATCTATCCTTCCTAACCAATGAAAGATTATAGAAAGAGCTCAGATATTCATCGATTGCCGTTCGTCTGAAACACATTGTGATGCAAGTGTGTGTCCAGGCGGTTGATACTTTCACCTATATTACCCCTGATATTCATAAATTATATCCTTAATAAAATTGTGTCTTACATGGACATATTATCTTATGTCATTAGGTTTAAAATAGAGACGAAGGAATGGCAAATGTACATATATCCCAGGAAAGTTTCCCCCCACTTTTATATATTTTTTACCAATGACATGATTTCGTATACATTTACATATGGCGCTATGTCACATATATTTAAATAGAAATTCCTGATATATATTTGCTACTAGAACTATATGAAAACATAAGCGTTTGAAGCTGGATGTATAAAAAAGCTTCATACGAAAGTCTATTGAAATTATATTTTTAGAAAATGAAGATAATTTTTTCTGTTTACAATTCTTTCGTGCACGGTTAGATAAAAAGCTATCTCGGTGACTAGTGAATGATGCACTAAAAAATTCACTCTGCTTCATATAAAAGCTATTGGGAGAATGAATAGTATCGCATAATCCATAAACTCGAAATGAGAAAAGAAAGAAAGAATAATAGAAATGAATAGAAATGAATGTCTGCGAAGATAATTTTTTTTTTACTAATGAATAATAATTAATTAAAGATATTTCCGATTCACCATTGATTTTTTTTATGTTTCGGAGTTGAATGAAACAAAAAAGACGGTCCAAATTACTGAGATACGTAACAAATTATATTTTGAAAATATTAAGCGATTTCAAAGTTATTATTTTGCTTTAAGATGGTAGCACTTTTACCTCGCGATCTGATTGTATATAATTCTACTTTAATAGAGACCAACGCTGCCCGATATTGAATAAATCTCAACGAACGTTTCACACTCACATAATATCATTTTTTAATAGTTTGTCATCAATCTCGATGAAATCACCAACATCTCAATCAAAGCGATTGACTACCTGCTCTAGTTGATAATCTTTGCTCTGCATCTGGATGAATCGTTACATACCTCTCCGTAGTTACTAAATCAACATCTTAATATATATTGCACTGGGGAGAAGCTACTATTGCTTTTACAAAATTGTGCTTTGTTTATCATGACTAGAATTTTCGTTTAATATGCAAAAGTAAAGTGTCACGCTCTAATCGCACTCTGAACTTTGAGCATGAGACTCTCATATCAAAATACCTCCTGCTAATATTATATGGCCGGTCTTACTGCTTGTACAGTTATAATGGTTTGAATTTAAGTTGAAAATAAAAAAGACAGGTATAATGCGAAAATTGTGCTTTCAAAAGGAACGCTCATTTGGAATACCCCTCTATTTTATCAAATAACATACTGTTGATTTTATATGCTGGGATATCGGTTGTGTGATAGTAAAACTTCTCGGATGTACATGTAATGTTAGACTATGTAAACTCACAATTACATGTTCCCTCTTTGATCGGATTATTCCGATTCAAGATTATCGATACTCATCGAAGGCATTGAATACCTATTTATAAATAATTCTGGACACATAAAATACCTTCGCGTGAAATTTCATAAAAATCGGTAAAATCGTATTCGCGTCCATAGGGAACGAACTCACACGAAGGGACATATAGACAAAAACACACAAAGACACATTTCCCTTTATTTAATAGTAGAGATAAAGTTTTACATTACAATCTTTCCTCTCGGACTGATATTAAATTTACTAATATTGTCCCACCTTTTGGCTGATTGCTTACACGTTAAAATTACCGTAAAATTAGGATATCGTTTCATGTTTAATCGTGTTTGTCGAGAGAAGCTTCTAAGCAAATTCTGAAAGATCTCTTAAACCAAACTTTATTTACACAACTATAGATAATATACATATATTTTCTTATGATTATCAATAATAATTTTATGTTAATTTAAAAGTAAGATGACACAGTTTTATTTATGAGGATAATTTCGTGTATTGTGATAACAAAGATAGTCTTCATAATAATGAACACCGACCTTCTTTGGTTAAAAATTGTCTATAGTGTGTTTCTTCTGGGGATTGATCACTATTTTACTCATGTAAATTCTTTCGGCGTATATTTTCTGTTGACGTTTTACAACATGATGGTTTATACTCAATGCAGAGAAAGAATAAAGAAAAGAGGTCAGAACTATGTTCAACTCTGGTCTTCCCTTCCATAACACGCTTACCTCTTTCTCAAGCAAGTGTCGTATTTTCTTTTGTTGTCCGCGACGCGACTTACAACTGGCTCATGTCAGCGAGATCATGTCACTGCAATGGAGCAAAATAAGGTTGTTTTTTTTAATTCTAATACCCTGAATCCTGATAGTGTCTTAATTGGCGTTTATATTATTACTTTCGTATTAGTAAACGTATCAGATATGTTTTAGGATCGATTAAGAGTGTTGTTTTTTTTATTGAGAGCTCACGCCAAGCGTGGGTGCTTACTGATGTGGTCCTGTATACCCCTATTTACTCTCTCAATGCTCTCATTAAAACATAGGCGACATCCCGATTACAGTCCTTTTTGTTGCGTGCTCCTTCACTAAAGTTAGGCTTTTTATGACTGTAGGCTTCCTCAGAATCGTGTGGCCCTAGTTCTGCCTCGTGAAAATCGTCCCGCTTTCTTTCATTGTCGTCGAATTCTAAAGTCTCTTACCCGCTCTCCGAAGATATTATGCTGTCAGAATTGTTTGCTGAAAAATACTGTAGCGGGGACGCAGCCCCTTCACATGTCGGGGCTTGCTATCCACCAAGACAGACTGAGAATATATTATCTCGGTTACCAGACACTCGTCAAATTTCGTCGTGCAGCGACTCTCCGAGGACTTCACACAAACCCAGTCCCCTATACTGGAAGGGACTGAGCTGAGGACATGCTTAGTCTCATAATATTAACTTTGTTTATCCGGACCTCGTAATATTAAATGTCATTGCCTAATGGGGCCAAATAGGAGTCGCTTTCTTTTCGTAGACATACTCTGGTATGTAACAGTACATCCGAACAGCAATTCTTTTCATAGTACGATGACACCGCTTGGCTAAGCCATTTTCTGCCGAGACATATGCACAACAAAATCTTAGGTCACATCCCAATTTTTTGCGAATGTCCGCAATTTTTAGATGCGGAAATTGGTGATATTATCCATGAGTAGTTCGTACGGTTGGCCACGTTCTCAAAAGACAATTTCCAGTTGAGGAACTACTGCATCCACACTGTAAACCGCGGCAGGACACAATCTGTAATTGTTTGAAAATGGTTAGCAATCGTTTCCAATTACAGACCTATGTGAGGGCGATACTCAAATTACAACTGCGATTTGCTTAGGATTCCTACCAATTCAAAACAAACGGAACAAGAACGTGGTTTACCTCACGTTGATTAAATATAAGTTTCCGTTCGAAATTAAGTGCAGATTCTCGACTTTGAGAGAACATTTAGCGAATTCGACAAAATAGATGTGAAGAGAATTGGATGTTACATTAACCGATACATTGTGAAAAGTACTGTTTTACTTTCATTGTATTTCAGATTTTTTTAGTTCATAAAGACGAATATTATTATAATTCATATTTTATATATATATATATATATATATATATATATATATATATATATATATATATATATATTTATGTCACATGCACTTGCATTGGTTAAATTGAACGGTTTTACGATTCTAACCCTGGCAAAACCTAAGATGTTGGTGCTGACGTTCTGTCTATATGCTGGAATATAATACAAAAGAAAGACCGACCCCTCAAATAAAACACGGCGTCTTTAAACATAATGGTTGGAGGTGTAAACCGTCTAAATTATTGTTATATCTAAGTGCCTAATACGTTTCAATATTGTCTAGTAGTTTGCTTATGATGCTTAGCAAACGCCAGTAAATTAAATGCTGAGTTATGACATTTATTTCTTTCATTTAAATTTCGACAATGAAATGTTTAAGGAAAATTTAATAACTTAAATCTAAGAATAGAAATTCAAATATAAAACATGTATTTATGAGCAACGACGGATAAATGTATTTAATGTGGGATAATCTGACACATTTCGGAATCTGCCCTTACTTTGTCTAGTTTTTTTTTTCACACAGTCATCACCACTTATCAAGGCCCGGAAGCCACTCAGGGATAAGGTTTATTGCAAGTACATTACGTTAGTGCGGAAATTTGATGAAGTGTTTAATTAAGGGGGCGGTTCATTAGGAAGTTGTTAACATTGGACTTGAAGACATCCAAGTTGTAGTCCGGAGGGAAGCAGGCAGACGAAACAGAGTTCCACAGGCGTACAGTCCTAAGAAAGAAGCTTTGTTCATGGAATCCGCGTTTTGATTTAGGCACAGATATAGAGTGGGGGAAATTTTTCACAGTGGATTCGGCTAGACGGGTGTTTTTCGTGAAAGATTGGCGAGGGGGGACCAGAGATTGGAGTTCAGACGAGCACCTGCCATGGTAATAACGATAAAACAAGGATAGGCTCGCAACATCTCTTCTGTAGGAGAGCGGTTGGAGGGTAGAGAAAAGGGCATCCCCCACCAAGCCACGAAGTCTATTTTGTACTCTGTCAAGGCAGGATAGGTTGTTTTTAGCAGCTCCGTCCCAGATATGGATAAAGTATTTCATCCTTAGACGTACTTGGCTTTTATATAGATAGAGAATTGCATCAGTAGTGAGATATCTTCTGGAACGGTAGAAGGATCCCACCATCTTTCCAGCGACTTTGGCAACAGACTTGATGTACGTGTTCCATTTCAGATCAGGAGTAAAGGTCAAACCCAGAAGCTTGTCAAAACACGGGGCCTCACCCAGACGAGAGCCATCCATCCCAATTGATGCCAGATGGGGATCAGAGCGTCGATGATGTAAAGATAGGAGTTTGGTTTTGGATGCATTAAAGGTAACCAGCCACATCTTCCCCCACTGAACCACGCGCTCGAGATCATAGGAGAGAGAATCAGAGAGAACTTTGTCATTTACAGGCTTAGATGTGTTGCCGTAGATGGTCGTGTCATCAGCATAGATGTCAACGAATGATTTAAGTATGTGTTTAGGGAGGTCATTGATGTAGATCAGGAAGAGAGTTGGGCCCAGGATTGATCCCTGAGGGACTCTTGCATTTATATTGCAGGCTTCCAATTTTTGTCCATCTACCACTATTCTTATGAGCCTATCGGAGAGAAATGATTTAATGATTGAGAAAACATTTCCAATTATACCGTAGCTGGAAATCTTGTGAAGTAGACCCTTATGCCATACCTTGTCGAAGGCCTTTGATATGTCAAGAACAATTGCCCTAGAAAGGAAGCCTTCGTCAAGAGATTCACTAATCCTGTGGGATATAACAGTCAGTATATCTGCGGTATATCTTGCAGAGCGGAAACCATATTGTGTGTCACTAAGAAGGTTATTCCTGCTGAGTTGTTGACTATTTCTCTATTTAATATGGATTCCAGCAACTTATTCATAGCACACAGGAGACTTATATGTCTGTACTGAGAGGGAGACGACTTATCACCCGAATTCTTAAATACAGGGTAAACTGATGAGGTCTTCCAGGGAGTCGGAAAGCACTTCTCCTTAAGGCAGCGCTAAAATAGTTTCGTTAGTATGGGAGCAAGTTCTGGTTGAAGCTTTTTTAACACTAAAATTGGGATGCCATCAGGGCCAGTTGCCTTACTGGAATCTAGGTTCTTTATTAGCTTGGCGACCTCATGCACGGATATTTGTATGTTACCGAGCTTGTTCTGGGTTATAGAAGGAAATATGGGGAGTTGATGGCCTTCGTCGCATAGGGTAGAATTAGCTGCAAATTCTTTGCAAATAGTTTGGCCTTGTCTGACACTGACGAGATGACCTCTGATCCATTGATAATGGTTGGGATAGAACGCACACTTCTGTTCAGGATCCTATTTGTTATTTGCCAAAACTGGTGGGAACCAAGCCGCTGATCAGCTACCTTGGATTTAACAGACTGGCTATATAGATCCCTTGCATTTTTTATTACTCTTTTACAGTGATTGCAGGCAGACCTGAAAGCAGCTGTAGTCTCAGTGCATCTATTACGTTGGTAGCTATGGAAAAAAGTGATTTCTGTGCGCGATAGCAGCAACACATTCTGGGGAGAACCCTGGCTGGTTGTTAGGTTTTTGTTGGAATTTTTTAGATGGTATGAATTGGTCTATGCCTACAATTAACCATTCGGTCATATATGATACTATAGAGGACACTTCCTTTTTAAACATGGAGTGCAGAGGTAAATCAGATATGAATGTACGGAAGCTATCCCAGTCAGCCATAGAGTATCGGTATACAGTACGGTGGAGGGGTACGTCTTGGGGCTTATTACATTTCGTTTTTATCTTAACTGATACGACGGAGTTGTCGGAGGATCCTAGAGGAGAATGAACGGAACATGAACATAGCCCAGGGGAAGGTGAGAGAAAAAGGTCTAAGAGGCTTGCATATTGACCGGGTGTATCGGGCACACGGGTGGTTTCGCGAACAATCTGAGTAAGGTCATAAGCAATGGAAAAATCATGACAAAACCTCCCCTCATCCTCTGTCTTATTTGAATGGGTCAGCCATTCCACGTTATGGACGTTTAAGTCACCACAGATGTGGATGTTAACCGAGGGATGTGAAGACAGTATGTGGTCTATTTTCTCAGATATGATCTTAAAGATAGTAACTCCGCTGTTGTGGTGCCTATAGAGGGCAAATATAAATGCAGTGGTGTTAGTAAGTGCAACCCTGAAACGCATATAGGGTAAATTAGGATCTTCTCTAGAGATATCCCTGCCACACGGGAAGCCATCCTTAATGTAGGCACATATTCCATGCCCATGGCGATCTTGGATGTCAGATGTAGCTGTTAAATTAGAGTATCCGTTAATTATGAACTCATATAGGGAAGTGGTCGGCCCTATTCCAGTTTCACTTAGAAATAATATGTCCAGTTTCGTCTCCTGTAATTGGGTTTCAACCTCTGGAAGGTTGGAACGTAGACCCCTGATGTTGGAGAAGAATACCTGGTAGTAGGTGTCTACGTTGGAAGATGGGGTTCTAGGTTTAATCGAGTTTTTATTCTGGAGATATTTCATGTTGAGGTTTGGGATTTGTGGAATAGGTCGGCATACTTGGTTAGAGCAGTACAGAGAGGGAAAGTAAGAGAGAAAAAGACAGGAATTTTTTTTGTAGCACACGAAAAGGTAAAGCCGTAACAATTACCCACTAGTATGGCATCGAGAGGCCTCACCAGAGACTACTGCATGGCCCAGATCCACTCACCAAATGGCAATAAAACAGTCCCAGTACTTTCCGCCTGCTGATACGACAGCCTCCTTAGTGGTTAATCCAAGGTTCGGGTCCCTGACTATCAGGCGGATAACGTCATCCCAGACAAAACGTTTACCTCCAGCATCCTTACTAGTGACATGGCCACAAGGATAGAAGAGACAGAAATATTTCCGACATCTCAGACTACTGGTCACCAAGTACTACCGACCTTTAAGCAGATTTCCTTCACCCTTTGTCAGAAAAATCACTCATTGCATGAGGACTCAATGACAAAATAAATTTATTTAGTTTATGCTACTATATATATATATATATATATATATATATATATATATATATATATATATATATATATATATATATATACCAGCAGGGTACCCGGCGTTGCCTGGGTGGACATGAAGTTCCGTTTGAAACACGCCTGCTATTTTAAAAATAAAAGAACGGATAAAAACATGTAAATGTAATCGCCCTCCAAAAGAAGTATCTGATACCCTCTCTACCAGATATTTCAACAGAAGGGATCACTGTCCAAAGAAAACTCAGGATTTTGTGAACCTAAAAAATTACGTTTCTAAACATTAATGCGTTCGTTTATTTTTTATTTTGGTAAATGTGTAGCTTAGCGGTGTAAATTATTTGCCAGACAAAAAAATATTAAAAAGCTATTTATTTTTATATAAAACACATTGTTAGTCCCAAAGGCTGAAATAAAACCGGAAAAAGTGTTCATTTTAACTATTTTCTGTATTTATTATTCGAGGCCGCGATATTGCTTTTAAAATTTGGCGTTTCTTGATTAGCCTTTTCACGCCTTTTCATGAACTATATTTTTATCTGCCATATTTTTTTGTAATGAAAAAAGGACAAATTTGGCCTTAAAAACCAATCTGTCAAACCTAAAAAAGGACAAATTTTAAGGTGTTAGTAAAAAAAAAAATTGAATTTGTCATATTTTCGGGTTTGTTTTGTTTATTAAACTGTTAGGTGAAGAAGTAGAGAATAGTCTCATACAATAATTAAATTTATCGTTATTTATTTTTCCAATGTAATTCACGCCCCCCCACCAGATAAACAAACAAATTGTATTTGTCAGATATTGCCCCCCCTCTCAATCGCCAAACTTGAAAAAATACTAGAGGTGAAATGTCTCGTTGAACGCTTGGTGGCCAAAACATGGGTGCTTATTTTACAATAAATTTCTATAGACAAGTAGTACCCCACTCTAACATGTTATTTTATTTTATTTTCTCAAAATTTCATCTCTCATAATATATATAAAGGCTTTTTAAATGTATTAGGCTGAAAAAGTAGATCTTCATTTTTTTAGGGGTTAAACGACGCTGGGTCACGTCGTATAAAGATCTTTTTAATTAGAAAATTAAGTTTGTAATCGATGAAACTAACGCGAAAAAATAAAAAAAAGTGTATATTGGGGAATTTAGAGGGGGCAGTAGATCTTCATTTTTTTGTCTATTAAACGACGCTGTACTACATGGTAAAAATTTACCGATGTCTGTATTTCCGTTGAAGAAATAAAATAAAAAAAATAAAAAACGAAATATTTTCATTATTTTCGTAAGTGTTTTCTTTTTGTTTGCATATTTAAAAAAACAATAAAAGCTAAACATTTTTCTATCTACACGGAATTATTTTTCCAGCAAGAAACTTAATAAAATTACCAAATGATATTTGGTGAACGTTTGTTTTATTTATGCATAGCGTCTAAGGGCAAATAATTCTAAAAAGGTCGCTATTGGTGATATTACTTCCAAAATAAATTAGATAAAATATATTACCAGTATAATTGCTGTTTAAAATTTATTAAATAATTTTTTAATAGAATACAAAAATGTTCTCTCGTTAAAACATTAATTAAGATACCGCTATTTAGTAAAATTGATTTTTCTTAATGTCATATGTAAATTGTATATTTTTTTAAAGTATTATACTATATATAGAAATAAATGAAGATTAATGTAAGGCACGGTTTGTATATATTAATCAAGTTGTAAATAAACAAACAAACAGACAGAAATACGAATATAAATATACATAGATACATATATATTATATATTCATATATATGTATATATATATATAGAGAGAGAGAGAGATAGAGAGAGAAAGAGAGGCAGAGGGGTTGCAAAGAGCAAGAACAAGGAAAAGCTGGACAGAAATGTATATGTAACTCGTGTTGAAGATGCAGAATATTTTAGCTATTAGTTATATAAAATTGGGAAAACCCAGATATGTATTTTAGTTTTTCTTCTTTACTCAAATCAAATCATAGTCATGTTGTAAACAAATGCTCGTTTTAAGAGATGATTATATATATATATATATATATATATATATATATATATATATATATATATATATATATATATATAATCATCTTATAAGATATGATTATATATATATAATCGTTATAAGAGATGATTATATATATATATATATATATATATATATATATATATATATATCTGCAAAACTACATTTACTTTCCCCATATTTTTTCAAAATTTATCTATAATGCTTTCCCCAGTCTTGTATGTCCCAATTATTTTTCTTTCAAGGACTAAAATTTCTTCATTTGTAAATATTAGCTTTTAAGTTTCACCTGATACAAAATGGAGAGTTAGCTATGAAAGATAATGCATTTTTCTCGTATTGTAAAGTTATAGTTTTGTGCATAGCTTTACACTTTACTGTTAAAAGTATAGCTGATTTCGTTTGCGCTAGCAACCTATGCGAAATTCCTGAAAATGACTCATTTTCATGTTATCAGTTATAGATTGACTTTTCTTAATGCACATAGATTTAGTATCTTCCATGACTCATAAGTCTGACTTTAAAAGGCACACAGGTTCATTACTTAAACGACACATAGATTTAAATCTTTAAAATCTTATACTAGTTTGAGCAAATAGACTGTGGGGATTGCTCTAAAGAACACTTTATAACCCAGTACATTAGCTAATATTTTATCGTTTTAATGTTCAATCCAAGCAAATTTTAAAGGAAACCTCTTCTACCTTTAATGCAAAAGAAGATATCAATAAGTTTATATCTAAAATAAAATATTTCTTCCTACATACCTGTGTTGAAAATGTGCCACCGATTAAATTACTTTCCACTGGATTTGTGCACGTGTTTTAAATAAAATGCAGCACGAAACAACCACTGAAAAAGATAAACATTTTTGCCTCAAGACACGAATAACAATTAAATAGCAATCACACTTGTGGAGAAAGTCAATAAAAATTAAGTGTTCATCGGTAAGGGTGTGTAAATACGAACTACACTAGCATAATAGTATATACATATATTTATGCACACACAGCCAACCACATAAACATATATATATATATATATATACATTATATATATATATATAAAGTTCTAAAATATATCGATTTCAAGCAAAGTATATAGAAGATAAATGGTTCAATTCTTTCAGTCATTTCACTGACTTACTAACTAATCAAATTTCCTCATATTAATACTCATGCCTTGGTTATTACTTTAATTTTTATTAGAAGATAGTTGTCAAAGCCAACGTTTGATAGTCTGTCGCTTTTATCGAGATCAAATTAACAGGAGACCTTCCTCCAATTCTAACACTGATTTGTACTATATATTTTGTAGCTACATTATTTTTGTAATCATTAATATATTTAATAGTTATAATCTGAAGTATGTTATTTTTTCTGTATTTACTTTCCATTACCCTTCTACACTATCGTGATTCTCCAAATAATTCAATGTTGATTCATATATAATCTACACGGGTTATGTATATACCCACATGTCTTAATCCATGATAATATATTTCACGCAATTTACCGCGATGTTCTATCCTCTTCAAGCTTTCAAATAGTTTTGTTATGATAATTTAGATTGATTTGTGTTGTTATTCAACGTTGTTTTATAATTATTATCCATAATTTCAAAATTATAGAGCGGTTTCGTTTGTGTAATGTTTCTCATTACATTGGTACAGTTATTCAATATAGAACTGGTGTATAATATACAATTTGTTTAGTAGTTTAGTAGTTAATTTGTGAGTTCTGGAATTATAGATTAACATCTAGATTTTAACGCATTTATTTCTATTTTTAGTAATTACTTACATTTTTTATTCAATATTATTTATTTCCACTATTGTATTCGTCTTAGTGTTTGGGGTATTATTTTTTTTTTTAGCTTTTCTACGTTGTATTTTTTTGTATTTTTTTTTGTAGACACTTAATTTTGCAATTGATTCTTGCTGGCTTTGATTATAAATTCCAGCCTTCCATGAACTAAAGACCCGCTTATAACACTGTATTTACTTTTCGCATTGAGCATGTTGACAGATTACAACGCCCCATGCAGAGATCAGCTGCTCCTTATTAAGTGTACCGTAATGCAAACTTCCAATTGACAAACCTTTGGGTTATAACGTTCACCATGCAATATTTTCGGAATATATAATACTATAAGGGCAATATAGAGAATTAGGCTTACGTTCTAGTATTCTGATAACTGAATAAAAAGGAAGCTGAGGTAACTGTTGATAAGCAAACTCTTATGGATTCAGAACATTCCTAAGCATTTTCCCAAAATAATTCTGACATAAAATACCTGAGACCTAGCAATTATAATGGAAGGTCTAATCTTCTATTATATTATAATTATAATACAGACTAAATTGTAAATACATTGATAAACAGAGGTGGAAAATGCCTAACAAAATCTGTATGATAGCGTTGTAAAATATATAACACTCATAATGGCATAACAATTCTGGATTTTAGAGAATGATTATGCGTATTATTTTGATTCTGCAGTTCACTCTTCTCATCTTGAATGAAATTTCTCACATGTCAGTGAATGTAACGTCCGCCCTCCATCATGTTTATTTTCTCGAACTTTGGAATGTTTCTGTAAAATTCAAGAAAGTTTCAAACTCGGAACTCCTGGAACAGAAATCTTTATTTTTTTCATGGTCGCGCATGCTCTCTCTCTCTCTCTCTCGCTCTTTCTCTCTCTCTCTCTCTCTCTCTCTCTCTGTCAGACATGACTACACAATTATTAATAATTCGCAATTTTATTTGTATACGTCGAGTAATTGAAAAGTCGAGTATGTTAGACCATATATGTAAGGAAATGGCGAGCCAGTTACATTGATGGGACGAAGTAAACATTATAGATATAGAAGAATGGTACGGAGTAAGAGGACTAAAAAAGTAAGCAGATATGGTTGACGTTCAATTAGTAAGTAAACCTGAAATAGAATTGTACAAAATATGAGAATTATTGCGTCAAAATAATAGATAATGCATAAAATAATAAGTAAACCTCTCTCTCTCATATATATATATATATATATATATATATATATATATATATATATATATATATATATATATATATATATATATAATAGAAAAAGTACCGTCGTTGACTGGGTTAAAACACAGCCTACAGAAAATGGACGCTGATTTATGAAAGTAGGATAGGTTATGAAAAGGAAGGGTTGTAAAGAGATAGCTTCGAATTTAGGGGTATAAAACTAAAGCAAAATATGATGAAAGTAAAAATAAAATAGATAAACCCCATAATTTATTATACCATACCTGTTCACATTGAAACACTTATCACAATATTCTGTGGATCTATATAAAAAAACCTTGTTAAACTTTGTGACACATTTCCATTCTATGGAGGTAAGGCGCGAACGAACACCACAATTTTATCATACCATATTTCTTCAAACTGAAACATAATTATCGAAGTATACTTACGCAGATAGATATGAAAAGTCTTTATTAAAGTGTGTGCCTATTTCCATTCTAAGGAGGCCAGGCGCGAACGCAGACTCCACAATTTTATTATATCATCCCTATTTAAGTTAAAACATATTTATCAACGTATTCTTATGTACATCTATATCAAAATACTTGTAAACGTTTGTTTTTGACTTTTAATTTTTTTTCGTACTTTGTGGACAAGGCGCGAACGCAGACCCCACAATTTTAATAAATCACTGTTCTGCCAGATCAAGCATACCCATTCCTGTCTCTCGATACATCTCCTGTCATTATATGTAATCAGTTTTTTTTTTAAATAGTCAACCATATAGGCGCCTATTCGTGACCAGACACACACACACAGACATTCAGTTGTATATATATATACATATATATGTATACTTATATATATATATATATATATATATATATATATATATATATATATATATATATATATATATATATATATATGAGCAAATAGTTAATAAAATAGGTTAAAAACACTTTGAAATGAGTTAAAACATATTTAATCTGAAAGGGAAACTCTAGATAAATATATGTGGGTGTATATATATATAATTTAGCTGAAATAATGCTAGGCTCGCGATTTGTTTACAAACAAACGTTTGAGCCCTCTACGAGTAGCGGACGAATGTTTATTTAAATAATCGTTCGGACAGATTAATTTCGGCCACCGATTCCGTAGTCAAGGGGGTAGGACTGCCGACTGTCATCACGACGGTTCTAGGTTCGATCCTCGGCTTGGGAGAGGTGTTGGTCTAGCGGCACTGATGAGTTGTGATACAACGAAACAGGTCTGTATGTCGATGACTAAAATATATTTTATAAAAGCTCCCCTCTTTGGTAGAGCACTCTCGTAAATTATCTTACTCGCTACTTAATTTAGCTGAAATAATGCGAAGCTCGCGATTTGTTTACAAACAAACGTTTGAGCCCTCTACGAGTAGCGGACGAATGTTTATTTAAATAATCGTTCGGACAGATTAATTTCGGCCACCGATTCCGTAGTCAAGGGGGTAGGACTACCGACTGTCATCACGACGGTTCTAGGTTCGATCCTCGGCTTGGGAGAGGTGTTGGTCTAGCGGCACTGATGAGTTGTGATACAACGAAACAGGTCTGTATGTCGATGACTAAAATATATTTTATAAAAGCTCCCCTCTTTGGTAGAGCACTCTCGTAAATTATCTTACTCGCTATTTAATTTAGCTGAAATAATGCGAAGCTCGCGATTTGTTTACAAACAAACGTTTGAGCCCTCTACGAGTAGCGGACGAATGTTTATTTAAATAATCGTTCGGACAGATTAATTTCGGCCACCGATTCCGTAGTCAAGGGGGTAGGACTGCCGACTGTCATCACGACGGTTCTAGGTTCGATCCTCGGCTTGGGAGAGGTGTTGGTCTAGCGGCACTGATGAGTTGTGATACAACGAAACAGGTCTGTATGTCGATGACTAAAATATATTTTATATATATATATATATATATATATATATATATATACATAAAAGAAATCAACAAACTTAGATTTTAAATGCGATAAGAATCGTGCATATAATTGCTGAGATCTCGTGATTTTGTGGTAAAAAAAGCCTACCTATCGACCGGTGGAGAGTTCGACAAGTTCAACAAGTTCAGCTATACTGACGAGATGTAATTCTTTGAAACATGCACATCTATAGATACCTTAGTTTAATGCAGGTAAAAATATTTTACTAAATATTCAAAGAATAACTTAATTACAACCAATACATCCCAAAAGTGTGGGTCGACTTGGATATAAACATAGGGCCGATAAATTATCCCTATAAAGCATCCAGGGAGTTAAAAGAAAGAATAAAATACCACAGAATCGCTTATAAATGAATACTTAAATCAACAATCATATATATATACACAGTTTAAAACTTCAAATTATGAATTTGGTGTTCGACATGAAACTCGAATAAGAAATATTAGGATTTATATAGAAATCTCAACCAAACAAAATCCTTCAATGCAACCAAAAATAGGAGCTGTAGCTTGTCATAAAAGAGCACAATTTTAAACTGTAAATTTTGCTTAACATTAAGTTATTTTTCTAAAGGATACTTACACAAGAAATATCAAGATTTCCAAAATCCGAAAAGTCCAAAGGAAATGCATTCTTCTCATTAGAAAAAATATATTAGTAATATATTAACAAATGTATATTACACTGAAGTTATGGCATTTCAAGTACTTGAAGGAATTGAAATTGCTTTATGTAAAAACTAGACATTAATGCAAAAAAAAAATAGTGCACATACTTTATTAAATCGGAAAAGACATGGAAAATATAAAAAAAGTGAATTAAAAATTATACATATATGGGATTGTGTGATTGTGCGCGTGCGTGGCAGTAGTAGTAATTATATATATTAATAAATGCTGATATTAACACAACGTATGTTTTGAATCCGTATTAGAATTATCTCAAGGACTTGTGCCACAAATGTGGGAGTACTTGAAAATTTCGAATTGTAAAGATGTTCATGAAGTTTAAGATGCGATCCTCGGCATAGACGACCGATAAATACAAATGCAAATTACTTAGGATTTCGGTCTAGCAAATCTGACGGAACAAAAGTATCGGTACAGCGGGAAATAAATACAGTGTTCCGTTCGAAATTCCGGGCAGATTCCCAAGTTCAACAGAAACATTCCTGAGCCCGACAAGATACACATGAAGAATGTCGGAGGCTACGTTGTTAAAATTGCATTCAAGATGAGAACAGTAGTCCGCAGAATCCAAATAATAATATTACTAATACTACTACTAGACTCTGTTCTATTATAAATAATAAACACCCATAAAATGTTTGGGAAAAATTGAATACATTTTGGAATTAAAAAAAAAAAGCATTGCGATGGCAGATATGTAAAATAAACTCAATCCCTTTCTTATCTTATTTTTAACTGTAATACAAGTAATATTAATACAGTGTAACCCGGATATAAGATACTTCTTATCCGGGCTTACAGCTCTCTTATCATCGGGTTATACTTGTATTCGGGGTTCTTATATCCGGGTTACCCTGTACATTTACACAGGCTCTTATGTTGGACCAGAGATAATCGCTCTTATATCCGGTTTACTCATATCTGGGTTAAAAAAACAACAACAACAACAACAACAACAACAAGATTAATAATAACAATTTCATTTCTTACCTCGCCATACCTAAGTCTGTTACAACCATTCAGTTCTTGATCTGGCTTTTGATTTTAATTCATGCCCATGACTTCCGCTCATTATGAAAATTTGAAAATCGGGGTAATTAGATAACCATTGAAATTTACAGAAATAGCGTGAGAAAAACGGAGTGATGATGTTTGGTTTTCAATTATGTTTTTTTTTATTGAATGTACAACGCGGGTATTGCCTGATTATTTTACCCACCCAGCACCATATTATGTTGTTCGTGAATATGTTTTTATATAATGAGACTTTCATAACCATGTATTTCTTTTAAGGTCTGTTTCGATAAAGCACTCCCGCCAATAAAATAAATTTCAAAGGTCAACTTTTTGTACTTTAATCACGCTTTCTCTACAGAATTCTTCTCATTTTTTCTCATGATTTTATTGTGTATTTTTTTAGCAATTAATTTTTTTTCTGGCCATTATAAATTCTAGTTAGGAAATTACTCCGGATAAATTAGTTAAAACTTACAAAAAAAAACTTTACCAAAACAAGGGCAACATTAAAAAAAAATGTTGCTATTGCTTGAAAATTCTTTTTTTACACATTTCTAATAATGTAATTTAAAAAATTTCTATTAACTCCAATATAAGTGCAAACAAATATTGTTTTACTTTGGTGGAGCATTACATGTTATCAAGGCTAGAGGTTACTGTAGGACGGGGGTTAATATACATTAGGGTCTCTTCGAATAAAGTAATTATTTATTATTTATCTATTTTATTAATTTGGTGCCATCATTATGACATTTCAGCCGAAATGAAGTATGCATATACTCTCAGAAAAATAGTTGTCTTATATTTTGGCACAATATATCGTAAGTACCACTGCGTTGTCACTGCCCTCCTCCTAAAGCCGGGAGGCGATTGGCCACTCAAGGGTTGATAATGGGAATGGGCAATGATGCAATTCGCTAGGACACATTCTTTTTCGTCGGCAACCACCATAGGGTAAGGACGCATGTTTTTTTTTGTATCGCCGTAATCTTTTAGGATTACTTAAGCCTTATCTTAAGTCTTATTTTCATTAATTATTTGTTGTAATTTTAATATATCGTGAATATTCTTTGTAAAAATATAAAAAATTCTCTTACGCGCACACACACAAACACACACACACACACACACATATATATATATATATATATATATATATATATATAGCACACTTTGTATATATGAATTGTATTGACTTGTAATGGTGTTAGTAATTTATTGACTTGTAATGGCGTTTGTAATTTATTCTTCACGTAAATAGATATATTTTTCCTACAGAAACTCTCGCACATGTAGGCAAATAAGATACAGAAAGTACTAAAGTGCAATTAGATGTTCATATTACACATAACAGTTATGTAAAAATGAAGTGAAACGACAGTTTTCAGTAATGCAAGACGGGTGTCTTACAAAAAATACCCCACTTTATGTACCTTCAAGACAAGAAATAAGTTACACTTTGTACAATCGGTTAACATTATAAATAATATTTATATATATATATATATATATAAAATAAAATAAATCCGATCCCGCATTTTGCTAATTCCTACTCTCTGATGAGAAGGAAAGTATTTCTTCGAAACTCCGCGGATTAAGGACTATCCACTTATCTAGTGTTTCCTTTTCAGATTAAATATGTTTTTAATTCATTTTAAAGTGTTTTAACATGTTTAATCAACTGTTTGCTCTTATATATATATTTATATATATACATATATATATATATAAATATATTTATATATACACACATATATGTATATTACTGTTTCTTTCTCTCTGCATATATATGTATATATCCCTCTATATCTCCTGTTCCCCCCTCTCTTTATCGTTCTCTCTCTCCCTCTCTCTCTCTCTCTCTATATATATATATATATATATATATATATATATATATATATATATATACAGAGAGAGAATGAGAGAGAGGGGGAGAGTGAGAGGGAAAGAGAGAGTATCACAAAAGTGAGTACACCCCTCTTATTTCAACAAATATTTAAGTATACCTCTTCATCGGACAAAATTGAAAAATGATTTCTTGACAAAATGAAAAATTATCTCTCGTCAGCATATATAATAGAGTTAATTCATTTCCCCCTGAGAATTACTCAGACTATTACCATGCAAAGCTAAATACCTGGCAACAAAAGTGAGTACTGCCATTACGAAATGTTGTCCATATTAACATACAACATGTCAACTCTCAATATTCTGTGCGACCACCATCATTATCCAAAACTGCTTTTACTCTTCTTGGTATGGGGTCTACCTGATCCTCACATGTAGCCATTTTAATGCTCGTCCACTCTTCAATTATGACGTCACAAAGCTGGCGGATATTTGAAATTTTGCGCATTTCCAGCTTCTGTATCGTCAGTCAATCATTTTTACTCTCAGTCTCTTCAGTAAAGCAGTGTTTGTCTTTGATATGTGTTTTGGGTCATTGTCATTCTGAAACACTGCGCTGTGACCAAGTATCTGTGGTGGGCTTCCTGTTTCCCTCAATGAAATTTAACTTTCCAATACTTGCAGCACTTATTCAGCCCCAGGCTATGCCATCTCCCCCGCCATGCTTGACTTTAGGCATGCCAAACTTATCTTTGTACTCCTGCCCTGGTCACTGCCATACATGCTTAAGGCCATCAGAACTAAAGAAATTAAATTTCGTCTCATTAGACCATAGGACATGGTTCCAGTAATCTATAGGGTTTGTTGACATGTAGCAAACTGTTTACGGGCTTTCTTGTGTATTGCTTTCAAAAAGTTTGCCTTCTTGAGTGAAAGCCATCCACATAAATTTGAAAAGTACAAGGATAAGTGTGGCATGCCTACAGACAAGCATGGGGGTGCTAATGTCATGGTCCGTCTGCGTGAGTGCTGCATGTATTGGAGATTTACATTTCATTGAGGGAAACATGAACTCCAACATGTACTGCCAAATACTGCAGCAGAGCATGGTTCCCTCTCTCCAGACATTGGGTAACAGAACAGTGTTTCAGAATGACAATGGCCCAAAACACACATCCAAGACAGTCACTGCTTTACTGTAGAGGCTGAGTAAAAGTGATGGACTGGCCAAGCATGTCTCCAGACTTGAATCGAATAGACCATCTTTGGGGCGTGCTCTAGCAGAAAGTGGAGGTGCGCAAAGTCTCAAATATCCGCCAGCCCCGCGATGTCGTAATTGAAGAGTGGAGCAGCGTTTCAATGGCTACATGTGAAGTTCTGATAAATCCCATGCCCATAAGGGCAAATTAACTTTTTGATACTGATGGTGGCTACACAGAATATTTAGAGTTGACATGTTGTATGTTGATATTGCGATTTTTGCAGTTTTGTAATCAATTTTGTTGCCAGGGATTTAGTTTTAATGGCTAAATTCTAAGTAATTTGGAGGGGAAAATAAATTAATTCTGTTATATATGCTGAAGACAGACAACTTTTCATTGTGTCAAGAAATCATTTATTCAGTGTTGTCCCATGAAGAGATATACTTAAATATTTGAAGAAATGTGAGGGGTGCACTCAATTTTGTGATACACTATGTACATACACACATACATATATATATATATATCTATATATATATATATGTGTGTGTGTGTGTGTGTGTGTGTGTGAGTGTGTGTGTGTGTGTGGATATTCCAGACAATTAATATGAATTTTGTTCCAGACAATCAATATGAATGTTTTTCGGTTTTGTAAAACTGCACCGATTTAGAATTTTGTGGTCGCGTAAGTGTTATAAAAATGGATATATTACATGTATATATATATATATATATATATATATATAGAGAGAGAGAGAGAGAGAGAGAGAGAGTAAGAGAGGGAGAGTGCAGAGTAAGAAAGGATAGGTGGAACAGATATTGAATCTGATTGATTAATTGGTGCATACATAAATAACATTTATATATTCATGAACACCGTCTTCATAGTCTGCGTTTACACCAGCGCTTGCAGACACATTAATCTAGACTTTTATTTTAGATAAGTTACAAAGAGTGTTGGTAAATAATACAATCATTATTGCCAATTATGAGAAAGTGTGAATAGTTTTGTTCTGTTGTGTTTTTTTTATTTTTTGCTCTCGTTCGATGATGTTAATAAATTTGAATATATATATATATATATATATATATATATATATATATATATATATATATATATATATATAAACTATCATATGTATGATAAAACGTAGAATAATTATATACATTTACGTATTTATTGATTTACCCACTACACAAAAATTTATACAAAGATATTATAAACACCTACGTGTGTTGTGTATATGTATACTCGCGTAAAACACACTATTTATTAAATCTCATTTATAGCAGTATACCATATAAATATATAAAAGGTAAAATTGAACTGATACTTGATGAGTTATAAATGCGCCAACTAGTTGAGTCTCTCACATATAGGCAAAGACATCCACACGCATGCATCTATATATATGTATATATATATATATATATATATATATATATATATATATATATATATATATATATATATATTAGTTTTTTACATATTATGTATATAATTGTTATAATGCTCAGTATTAGGTCAGATAAGCGAGCTTTTCCTGAGTGGAGTCCTCTTAAACATTTTAAAATCGCATTTGAAAACTTCTTCCTAAAGTACATATTATACTTTTGAGAATTAAGTAACCAATAAATAGGAAGATAAGATGTAAAATCAACTATACTAAATTGAGTTCTTTTTAGAATAACTAAGTTTACATTCTAAAAGCATGGACACCTTGAAAGTTCGATGGTCGAATACGGTTCCAATATTTTAAAAAGCTATCTAAAAAAATACAAACATATTGTGTTCAAAGCATTTTAATTACAATTAATTAAATATATTCAAAAGATTCTAATGAATAATTCATGTTCACTTGCGTGGGGAAACTGTTGCAAAAACATGTAGACATGCTTAAGGACTCCCGTTTTATGCGGCCATGCTTACAAACGCCTATCAATCTCACCTAGGTAGATGCTAGTGGCAAGTAAAATGTCTTCACCTGAATAGAGATTTCTATGCATCTTCCACTATGTGCTGGGCATACTAGCTGATTAATGCATGAATGCCAACTAATACAGCAAGTGAGATTGTGATAAAATGATGGTTCGAAAATATAAATATTACAGTCTCCGAGTATAACGTGGTAGTTAGCGAGACATTGTTTTTTTTTACCAGATCCTACTACTTATCAAGGCCCGAAAAATAGTATAAGGGTTAACAGGGACGGGCAGTGGGAAGGAAGCCAAGGGAGCCTAAACCCTTGTCCCTTTACCTTTCTTCTAAAAAGTGCTCTTTTTCGAAGAATGTATTATAGGTCTGTGCCTTATTGTTCCTAAATTTTTGCCGTTCTTTTTTTTTTTTAACTTGAGCTGTTGCCCTGAAAATTTTTTTCTGCGTCGTTGGGGGTTAAATAGCAAACATCGGAACAATAGCGTAATAATCGTGGGAATGCTTCGAAAAACAATTAATTATTAAGGTGACAAATCAGGAGAAACTTGTTCACATCTAGCTTTAAGACGTTCATATTTTATTCAGCTGGAAACTCACCCAGCAGAACAGAGTCCTGTATATTCACTTTTAAAATGTACCTACTCAATCGATAGTGAATAATTCCCTGATTTATCTTTGGTATTTCTTAGTTAAAATTAATGGATTAAATTATGCATTTAATTGTGAAAATCGACGTACAGAGCCTGACTGGATTTATATTTCTATAGTGTTTATTAAATGTAATTATTAAAGTATAATATGCGGATTTCAAAATGTGAGGTAGCTTCAAAAATTATCAATGCATCTTTACAAAAAATTAAAAAATAAACTGTATTAATCATAGACTGTTATTTTCATAGAATGTTATTATAATGGCCATTTTCTCGGATATTCTAATGCAGTCTATCATATTTACTACAATGTACACACGTGTAAAGTTCATGTCAATCACTCGTGGAACTTGTATTTAGACTAATTATCTCTGTTTATATAGAGCTGGATTTGTTAATGCAGATTAATGTGTAGTTAAGCTTGGTTTTGGAAATATATCATTGAGAAACTGACACCCGAAAAGTGTGTGCAAATTGCAAATCACGAGAACAAATTACTGAAAGAAATATTTGATGAACGAATAACTTCACAAAATATGCCACGTTCGTTATGTCCTGAGGTTTACGTAAAGCGCCATGTGCTCGTTGATAAATCAAACAGAATGTGCAACGTAAAATACATTAGACGAGTACTCGCTGAAATACAACCAATAAGTGAAACTTGGACCTCTAGACTACACCATATACGCGCGTATTAGAAATGCTAAAATAAAAGTTTTCAATAAACAACATATTTGTAAAATAAATATAGTTTTCTGTGATGTGTGTTACTGTTAACCACTTCTAAAACTACTTTTTATTCAGATGCCTATATGAATTTTTTAATGCAACTATAAAATCTACGAATCTGTAAGGGCGGCTATATTTTTTATCATTTATGCGGAGACTGTAAAAAAAACAATGGAGTCCATTCTTAGAAATTCGAATACGTCCGATTGATTTGAAGTTTTAACAGTATGTATTAATCATCATAAAAACTTCTTAAATTTCAGGGGGGTTGGATGTTAAAAGGTTTATGGAAAAACTTTTCATTTGAAAATGCAAATATGTCGAGAATTGCATAGATATTGTTTAAAATGACCTTAGTTTCAATCTCCCCTTTAAGACGCCTTAAGCTCAGTTATAACATTGTGTAATGGATTTTGATCAAAGTCGAAATGAGTGTACTAACCATATGGTTTAAAAGTATTGCATAGCGGTGTTAGTAAAAAAGGGATGCACTGTATTTGTACAAAACTATGTTCAACGAGAATTAATTTTAGAAGTTCTTAGACAGGTATTCTTCCAGGTTTATATATTTTGATAAAGAGTAGACTTTTAATGCGCAGACTAAATCGATTTCAGCCCAATATGAGTAGAAAGAATTTGCTTCTATTTATATTTGAAATTAATATTTTAATCTTCATTTGCCGACTTATCTTTTTGCTTTTTCTCTTGGGTTAACATTGGACAAAGTTGAAATCCATCCATTTTGCTTTCTTACATAGATCTTAGTTTTTTTTATTCATCTATAAAACATATTTTGTCGTCGATGTCTTCGCTGTTTTTTTTTTTTTCTAAAAATCCAACTAGCATCGTCAGAATTCATAGAGAATTCTGACGATGCTAGTTGGATTGTTTCCTCTCTTTGAGGATTTTCCTCTAGCTGAAACAATTTGTAAACTCATTCTGGACTCACAGTAATACATTTCCTATATACTGCTCTGACTACACATTGAGCACTCTAGTCCGGTTTTTTTCACCACTGGTAAATATATATATATATATATTTATATATATATATATATATATATATATATATATATATATATATATATATATATATATATATACTGAGTATACATACAGATATCTTTAGTCACAACTAAGAACATCTATGTCATCAATTTCTAAAATTGACTCTAGAGGACTGCTAATAATAGAAAATGATATTTTGGGTAAATTATTACAATCTACTGAGCATAATTTTCCCATGGGGACACTGAATGTTGTTGGCTTTTAAAGGTAGTGCATTGCGGCGCATCTATAATTGCAACCATTTACCTTCACATTATTGTTGTAAACAAGGATGGCGTTGACAGTGTGTTTTCCTGGGTAATTCGTACAAAACATTCACCACGTTTTGTGCACGAACAGCCCCTGTTGCAGAACACTTAGAAATGATTATATGTCTCAGATATTTACTTTTACATTGTGTCTATTTCTTAAAAGTTTTAAGGTATACGGGATCCTTCTCTTACAGTTTTCTATTTGATGTAATAATAATAAAATTAAACAACAAACACCAAATAAGAAATGCTTGGTTTAGGTGGAGAGATTTCCGCCTTTGAATACAATAAAATATCCGATGAATAAATCGACCTGTGTAACTGATTATTTGTGCATTAAACTGATTATTTGTTGCTATTCTATTTTGATTTTTAAATATGTTATTGAATTCTACGGAAAAGGAGTAAGAAAATTATCATATTGTTTCACTTTTTTTTAAAACCTTGTTTTATTTAAGTCAAACGTGTTGCCGGTGACACGAATGCAATGATAAAATCTCGATCGATTCCCGATTTATTTTGTCTTTAAGTTTAATTGCTCAAATAAATAGCAAATCTTGAAGTAATACAGTGTCTTGCAATTTTTGACATTATTTTGCTTCTTTCTTTAAATGAGATTATTTACACTTTATACAGATACAAACATACACGCACATGCACACACACACACACATACATATATTTAGTATTATGGAAATTAACGTTCGGTTTCTTTTTACTATTACGACTAATGTCACTAATAAACAATTATAATGAGTTATTGATATAGAACGAAACTACTCATAGTGATGCTTTTGAAACTCCGTCATAAACGACGATACAAAAATAATGATTAAAAACGTTTAATAAAATCAATGCCATAGCAGGGAAACTTACGGAAAATATCCATGATTGTGATATCATCAAACACTAGAATAGCATTCTTAATTGTAATTTGACTTGTCAATGAATATGAAGCTTCGGTATATTTTCTACTGGCTTTTGATATATAAAGGCCAATCAACAATTCGATATTACTATAATGAATACATTATGTCAGACAATAAAAAGAGCGCACAACTATGCGGCCGCCTTGAATAGACAGTTTGAATACAACCTAAGTAGGGTAGGACATTTTATATAATATATCACACACTTCATTACATCTATCTATCGACTATATGATATGAGTGCAGTTATTTGTTTAATGGCTTGGAGAGCACTGTGTCAGGATTCACCATCCCAAACTAAGACTGATATTTGGTATAAGAATAATCGATGATATTTTTACAGCGTCCGATCTATTTTTTATTATCTAAACGTGAACCTAGACTCTCCTGCTTAATATATATTTGACTTCATATTTGAGAGTGGTATAAAGAAATATTTGTGTACCTAGTTATGTAGCCGGAGGATAATGAAAGCTGACATACTTTCTCCAATAATTACTCACTTGTTCATGTATGTATATATATATATATATATATATATATATATATATATATATATATATATTTAAATATATATGTGTATATATATGTATATATATATATATATATATATATATATATATATATATATAAAATGTTGATAAGAAGTCCTTGCGGTTTTTTACTTTTAAATTAAGATGAATACATCTCGGCTAAAATAAATTTTATGGATAAAAATACGCAACATCAGAGTCAACACCAATTGCCCACGTAATAGAGATGTATTAATAAAAGTAACAGATATATATATATATATATATATTTATATATATATATGTGTGTGTGTGTGTGTATATATATACATATATGTATGTATATATATATATATACACATATATAAATATATGTGTGTGTGTATTTCATAAATATTTATATTTAAATATTGTTAGTTTCAATGTATACCGTTTTCTCTGAACGGGTTGAGACTGTTATGATGAAACTGAATCACAGTAAATTTCGAGTATATATATATATATATATATATATATATATATATATATATATATATATATATATATATATATACTCGAACTTTATTGTGATATATATATATATATATATACAATTATATATATATATATATATAGAGAGAGAGAGAGAGAGAGATATACTAGCAAGGGCACCCGGCGTTCCTCAATGTTTGAATGTGTATGTTGAGAAAATAAAAGTGATAGTAGGAAGGCAGGCTCGAACCCGTACAGCAAAGGAGGAAAAGAACTGGGTAAAACCTAGCGTTTATGCTGTTACGTGCACCGGCAAAACGAAAGAGACATTTTTTATAATTAGGGCTAAACAATCTAAAGGAGAGGATTATTTTTAAAAATATCGGCGAAAAAAATGACCCACCCCTGTAGAAAACTGTCTAGTCTAAGGGGAAGATATTAATGTTTTTAGCCAATTTTTCGATATTTGTCGTATGAAAGATCGAACTTTAAAGCGATACTGATCTTGATAAAATCCTCTATTGAAAGTTAAAGACAGACATGAAAACATACATACATACATACATACATTTATATATTGGTAACTAAAAATTTTCGACCCAAACTAATAAAAACCTTGCCCTATCTCTGAATACCCTTTATGAAAAATGTCTAATATTTAGACCAGAAATTGTCTGAGTAATTTGGAAGAGACCGCAGATGTCAATTTTTTTTTTTAATTTGGTCCCTATTTTAACCCCTTAAAATGTATTGTTTTGGGCTCAAATCAAGTTATTAAGTTAGATCCATGTCCAAGGAACCTTTATATATATATATATATATATATATATATATATATATATATATATATATATATATGTATATATATATATCTAAAATTTCAAGTGCGCAGACCCAACATTGTCGGAGGAGTTTGGTAGAGTTCTAAAATGTCAAATTGTTGAACTTTGACCCCTTAATCGCCAAATTTCTGGTCAAAAACCGATCACATCGATTTTCCCAAACCTCAGTAACCTGTATATCAAATTTCGAGTCTGTAGACTAAAAATTGACAGAGTTATTGCTTAGGGAAATGTACGAAGACACACAGATACACACACAAGTACTTTCACTTTTATATATATATATATATATATATATATATATATACGAGCATGGGTGCCCGGCGTTGCCCGGGTGTTGGGATGTGTATGTTGAGCAAAAAAACATTTTAGTAGGAAGGCAGGCTCGAACCCGTACCGCAAAGGAGGAAAAGAACGGGGTAAAACATAGCGTTTATGCTGTTACGACCACCGCCAAACCGGAAGCGACACCTTTTAAAATTAAGGCTAGACTATCTAAAGGAGATGATAACTTTCAATAATATCGACGAAAAAGTGACCCTCCCCCTTGTAGAAAAGTGCAAAATTCAAGGGGACGATATTAATATTTTTAGCCAATTTTTCGATATGTGTTGTATGAAAGATCGAACTTTAAAACCATACTGATCTTGGTAAAATCCATCGCCTCTATTGAAAGTTTAAGGAAGACATGCAAACAGATATACATACATACATTTATATATTGGTAACTAACAATTTTCGATCGAAACTGATGAAAAAGCTTGCCCTGTCTCTGAATACCCTTTATGCAAAATTTCAAATATTTAGACCAGAAATTGTCTGAGTAATTTGGAAGAGACCGCAGAGGTTAATTTTTAAAAAACTTTAACCCCTATTATGACGCCTTAAAATGTATTGTTTTGGGCTCAAATCAAGTTATTAAGTTTAATCCATGTCCAAGAGACCTATATATATATATATATATATATATATATATATATATATATATATATATATATATATATATATATATATATATATATATAATTTAAAGTGCGTGGACCCAAAATTGTCGGAGGAGTTTGGTAGAGTTCTCAAAGACCATATTGTTGAACTTTGACCCCTTAATCGCCGGATTTCTGGTCCAAAATCGATCACATCGATCTTCCCAAATCTCAGTAACCTGTATATCAAATTTCGGGTCTGTAGACTAAAAATTGACAGTTATTGCGTAGGGATATGTACACAGACACACAGGCACACAGATACACAGATACGTTCACTTATATATATTGAATTTTGTTGGCAATAATTTTTTGTCGATATTCTTAAAAATATGATAGTCGGTAGATGAGAGGTCTGGGGAGTATTATAAAAATCTGTTAGAAAATGTAAAATGTAAACGTTGCTATTACTTTAAAGGCAATGGACATGGACCATGTATGCACATGTACGACCAATAATGCCCGTATACACAGATACTATAAGTATATCTGTATATATGGGTGTGCGTCTGATTATATATATATATATATATATATATATATATATATATATATATATATATATATATATATATATATATGGGGAAGTGTATGTATGGAAAACTACTATATATGGGTCTGTGTCTTTATATATTTCGAAAATAAACAGTTACATTTGGTGGCTACAAACAGCTACGTGTTGCCGTCAATGACACGTTATCAGGGAGCCACTACATGTCACATTGACTGAAACAGATGGATGTTTCTAGCGACAAAATATAACTGTTAATCTTGGAATAAATAATAAAAATTAATGTACTTTTAACAACCAATCACTATATTTCAACTTCGTTGAGTTCATTAGTTCCTACTTTTGAATATTTCAAGCCTGAATTTATACACACACACACACACACAAACACACACATATATATATATATATATATATATATATATATATATATATATATATATATATATATATATATATATATATATATATATGTGTGTCCGTTTCCAGTTCTACTTATTATATTTATTCAGCTTCATTTCTTGTTAACTAATCAATACCATTCCAGTCGAGAATATTCAGAAAACAGTGCTCATTCCAATTCCACCCGTCCCCATAACATCTAATTACATGTCTAACCACTTAATTATCCACATACACTCAAAGCTCTTCTCCAATTATTTATCGTTGCTCGTCTGGTGACATTGCAATTCCCATGCAGATTAGTCTTACTTATGCTAATCACTTTCACTATTTAATGTCTTCGCCGTATCGATTGGGAATTCCATTTAGCAAAAATCATTTCTCTTGCATTTCCGACCGTAATTTCTTTTAAATTATAAATCATAGTTGCCATTGCCTTAATTTACAACACACGTATATATATATATATATATATATATATATATATATATATATATATATATATATATATATATATATATATATATATATACATATATATATATATATACATACATATATATATACGTATGTGTCTGTATATATACATATATATATGTGTGTGTATGTGTGTGTATATATATATATAGAGAGAGAGAGTGAGAGAGAAGGGTAAGAGAGAAAGAGAGATAGAGAACGAACAGGAGATAGATAAACGTATTTGGATACATTAGCTGCAAAACGAATCTACTTCAATTTGAGTAAAAAAAAAAAAACTAGACTGGCCTGAGATAATATCATCGAAATATCATCGCTAAATTTAGTTTCATTATAAATATGGTTATCATTTAAACTAAGAATGCCGTGACTAAGAAATTAGTTTTTAGACAGTATCTATAATTATCTAGTTCCCAGTGAAAAAATTACACGCACATTCAAGTAATGTGACCCTCGATTCCTAGTATAAATCGATCATTTGGTATCATCGTTGTTAATTCGTGCCAGTGAATGTGGTACAGGGATATTTTTTAAAATTAAATGTGCTTATCTAAAAAGAAGGTAGTTGTGTGAGTAAGCGACCCCGTAATTAAAACTTCTTCAAAGTAATCGTATGCAGTTAATTTTTTATTATACCCTTTATATCAATTTCTAACACAATTAGCTCTGATAAATTTAACCCTAAATATCAAGTATCCCGAATTAAATTACCCCATATTTAATATCATTATTTTCTTCTTCTACTTCTCCTTCTTCTTCTTCTTCTAATTATTATTATTATTATTATTATTATTATTATTATTATTATTATTATTATTATTATTATTATTTATATCCTTCTACATACATATTTAGATAGCTTTATATCTTATGTACACATGCAATACTTCAATTTATATCTTGCACTTTTATTAATTTATCTCGTTACTTAGAGTCTTTTTTAGCCAATAAGTTAACTATAATCAATGCATTTTGTCCTTCTTTTAAATAAATAAATGTAATTAAGTTGGATGTAACTAAGCCTGTTTTGAGAGGACGCATCCTAGTTATTGCAAACAACCACCTCCTTCCCAAATCGCATTGCTAACAAGCAAATATTGAACTGCTACCCACCCTCCCTCTGCGATATATTTATTTCCATAACTTACTATCAAAAATTGTAGCTGCGAAATTAACTGCTTATCCCTCTCTTTCCCTCTTATTTCTTATTTATTGCTCTTCCTCCCTATGTCTGCCTTTTACATATTACTAAAATCGCCGCCTTATCTTTCACCCTTTCTCTCTAACCTTCCTTCTATTCTTATCTGTATAGTGTTTAATATTTTAACCTCCCCTTCGCCCGTTACGAACTTCCAACGTGTTTCTTCTAATTTGATCGCTCATGTTATCTTATTGAAGGACTTTTTAATTTTTTACTAATTACCATTTATTGCTTTTATATATATATATATATATATATATATGTGTGTGTGTGTGTGTGTGTGTGTGTGTGTTATAAGCAGATTTTCAGTAATTAGTTCAAATATAAATAGACCTAGAGAGTAAAGTAAGTTATGAAATTATATATGACAAATATATATTCCGCGTTTCATACTCGTGAGAATTTTGGTGGTTAAATTTTAAATTCTAAAAAAAAAAACATATAGACACATACATATATTCGAATATATTCCAATTAAGAATTTATTGTTTGACAAAAGGAATATATAGAAGGGATAATGTTAATTTCCTTAATCCATGGATTTTCAATAATGGATCATACCACTATCAATAATTCCCCCACTCTTTATCTGTGCCTACAAGTAAACGTAGATTCTATGAACAAAGCTTCTTTCTTAGAACTGCACGCCTGTGGATTGTCTTCCGTTTTCCTGCTTTCCGGCTGACTACAATATGGTTGTGTTCAAGTCTAAAGTAAATAAGTTCTTGATGAGCCGTTCTATATAAGTTATCAAATTTACCAAATTTCCATTACTAATGATTACTATGTTGTCCAATTTCTACTGTACACTCTTCAACCCTTATCCTTGAGTTACCTCTTGGCCTTGATAAGTGGTGATGCCTATGTAAAAAAAAAACAAAAAAAAACATATCATCAGAGTAAATGAAATGCGGTTAGCAAAATGTTCAGCTGTGAATGGACGCTTATTTTGCTTTTCAGCGCAATTATTGAAAACAGTTTTTTGAGTGATTATTGATAATTATATGGAAAAATTACGAATAGGGAAGTTGGTACAACATGGGCAGTTCATTATCGGAAGGAGTACAATGTCCTTCGGGATTATAAATCCAGGTGGGCAGAAAATAGGTCCAGGGGAGAAAGTAATATTCCCATATAGCAAACGCGTATTGCTCCTTATTGATTTTTCGAAAGGTATAAGGGGAAGCCGTATTCGTTTGTACGTTGGTTGATGTAGACCAAAAGTTTTCTCGGTGTTGACAAAGTGTATCCGATGTTGGGTCGATGTACCATTCCATTGTAATTACTCCGTGAGTTACAGAATTTGAAGTCCAAAAGCTTTCTCTGTGTTTACAAAGAATTATTTTCACAGTTGAACATTTGCCAAACTCATTTAATTTCCTCTGATGATATGATCCATTATTGAAAATCCATGGATTAGGGAAATTAACATAACCCCTTCTATATGTTCCTTTTGTCAAACAATAAAGTCTTCATTCGAATATATATGTCTATATGTTGTTTTTTCCGAATTTAAAATTTATCCACCAAACTTATATATCGCTCTATTCTTAAATATTGAGCCTTTCCTTTTTGGCTAGGATCACCTTGAAAGTATTACTTCAAGTCATTCCTATCAGGATTTTTCACCTGAATTATATCAGTGTCTTATCTCGCTTATATATATATATATATATATATATATATATATATATATATATATATATATATATATATATATATATATACATATATATATATATATATATAAACCTACTATTAAAAATAGGCATATGAATTACAAATAGATAGATAAAAGTTGATTCACTTTTGTTAGTATAATGCTTGCTTTTTATCATTGTTTTTCAATTGAAATATTTCTTCCGATGGCGTCTTTGATTTTGCGCAACATACAAAGAGGTGTGCATAAGTTTCATAGTCGTATAAGCATGTGCTATCAGCACAGAGGAGCATACTTTTATTTATAAAATACATAATTTTATCTACACTAGTTTGAAACGAACGGAATTACCATTGGAGTAAGAATATTTACGTTGCCTAACACGGATTAGTTATTGTCATTTTGCCCGTTTAATATCCTTAATGATGCACTATATTGCGGTTGTATTGAGTGACGCAGTTCATAAGTGCATAGTAAATTAAACTTGTTAACAGTTCAATAATTCATCGCAAAATATAATTTCTTTCATTTTATTGTTCCATAAACCCTCGCTCAAATCAAAGCAAAAACGCGTAAACTTTATTTAAAATAGACATAGATCTAATTCAACCAGGGATTACTGAATTTAGTTATTATCTTTCGCTTTTAAGGCGTCGGCTTATCTTACAACATATGATGCACATATTTAATAAATTAACACGAATTACATTTCAAAATAAAATTTATGCTATTAGTATTCATCTGTTCTCCTTTTTAAAACACAATTTTGCGAGTCTAATGATCTATTTTTGAATCATTATTACACCATTACAATCATACTATGACGTCAGGTTTATTTACAATACAAATTGATATATTTAGAATACGATTTCCGTCATTCTTGATTCAATTGTTTAACTACACTTTGACAGTTTCTCCCCAAAGAATGATTTAATATATTTCACGTAAACACCTCACATATACCTCGAACTGTACCAAATCTTTGTTGTATTTAGTTACTTTGCTTACATTGCTTTTTCTGCAAATACACCTGTATCTTTACATACAACTTCACTTTTTTTCCATAAAGACATCATTGATTAAGTTTTGTTAAAACTTGTATTAGTGATTTCAAACATCCATTTACTAATTCTGTTATATGGCAACCGTTTAATTTCATATAGATGGCATCTTTTATAACAAATATTTCTTATTCATATGAGTTAATTATACATTTCAACGGTATTGCGCGTAAGCATATTTCAAATGTGATCATTCTTATACCACGGTTTTCATATCCAGACAAACGCTTGTTGCATTCACAAATTAAAACATTTTATATCTACCATTAACAAATACAGTTAACAAATATTTTTGTACTTTCTCATAGCTTGCATTGACGGTGCTAATCAAAAGGGTACTTGCTTGTGTCTAAGTCGAATTTAGAAGAGCATACTTACTCTACGTTTCATTAGACAAGACTAATTGTTCATAATCATACATTATTGTTGTTATTAATATCATTACGTACTGTTTTCCAGACAATTGCAGACCTATGAAATGTCGTCTCTAAATAAGATATTTCATACCTCAACAAAACAGTAAGAAAATCAAAAACTGTTTTAAAAACAGGAATATGCATGGTTTTCTTTCCAAATGTTTGCCGAGTAATTGATAATCATTGTTTAAACATATTTTATTCGTTTACATTATAATTCAAACTGTGGTGATTTCAATGAACTGCAAAACCCTTTTTTCGCCCTCTATTTTTGAACTTTATGGCGTCATATCAGTTTTTATCGATTACAATAATGTAGAAAAAATCAGATCAAGTTGAGCTAGTTTATCCTAACTGATATTTCCGTCTCTGTTATTTTGAAACTATTAATTTATATACTAGTGCGTTTGTTCGCCTAATATATAATAATTTGCTTTTCAATATATAATTTGCAAAGTGAATTTATGCATTCTCAGTATTTTAATTTATTATTTTGTGAATTATAGCGGACATTTTTTAAAATACTTTGTTAATTTGAAGGTTGTGGGTTTTATATGTATTTATAAAATATAATGTACTTATTTATTCAATTTGAATAGATTTCCGTTTTTACAAACAATGTATTGATTTAAAAAGAGTTTTAATGAAATTCAATTTTATAGCTTTAGCTTTATTTACGTTTCCTTATGTATTATTAAAGTAACATTTAAGAAAAAATGTAAATTTAGGAAACGAACTCTCGATATCTGGAAACCGAATGTAGTCAGCGTGAAACAGGTATAGAAATTATGCATTCAACTCCTGCAAAAATATATACAGCAAGTGTCAACCTCTTTTACATGCTAAATGGCAGAAGTGAAAGTACATTGTAAATTCTACTAAATAGGATGAACAGGTCACATACTTTATTTTTACAATTGATTACATATCAAGAGACTCATTATTACCCTGCAGGAAATTGGTATTGGATTAGTTCATCTACGTACGACATCGACCGATCAATGCAATTAATGTTTTCATTTTGCCTTTAACGTATGTTAAATGAGAACATTTACCCAATCAAAATGGTGGAATGATAATAAGATGCAATCATCAGTCTGTAACTTAAAAGGGAAAAAACGATTAGGCTACAGTTTGTATCATTTTTAGCAAGATTAAGAGTCTATTGAAAGCAGTAGCCTCTTTACAGACTCATTATAACTATTGCCCCGATTTTGTACATTGCAATTAACTTAATATTCCCGATATCACTAATGCAAATTGTCTGTCCGATTTTCTAGCTTTTAACTGAGTACCGCAGACGCCAACTTGCTTAGAGTTAGATTAGAACAACCATGCGTCCTACGTCGCATTTAGTAGTCAAAGTATTCCATTTTTTCGAGCTAAAGCAAATGATCGATGTAGCTTATTACTCTTGCGATAATTTTTGTTGGTTGTTTGCTTCTAGTCATACTTGTAAATCCTCTTTTATTTTCCTCGAGAATTCAGTGGAGTACTTGCTTGGCAGTTCTTCCTTGGGCCAATCTTAAGGCATATCAGAGACAGTCTAGTGGTCGTTTTCAGATTATTGTCGATACAGCGTTTTAATTGGTGCTTATTTGGCTTTTTGAATAGAAGTTCGATCAACATTAAAATAAACATTAAAACACTATGTTAGATTCGGAAATTAAAAAAAAAAAGTTTATCATTGCATATCGGTCATGTTAGCAGCAAGTTTACAAGATTACTTGCATCGATTTAAAATAAACAAAGAAAAACGACTAACAGGAAAAGTTGATTTCGGGAACAAAAAAGAAAGAATGGCTAGCGCTTGTTATGTGTTATCGGTAACATTAATTTTAAACAAATAAAATCAAGACAAGTTTTTTAAATATATGGGAGTAAGTCGAAATGTCTAATGCATCATTGTAAAATAAATGAATAAATAAATAAACCTTTCAAATAACTCTTTACGTTGTAAAACCTTAATCTGTGATGATCGGTTTTCAATTCTAGCAGATACTTGTTTCACTTACAACCTCTTTTCGAAATGTTAATAGTTTGGTATCAGGCCGACAACTTTTCACTGTCACCTATTGTTAATTGAATATTTTTGATTTGGGCTTAGATTCGCGTATTTAGCATCACTGGGATGCTCTTATACCCCAAGAGCAATAATTAAAAGTGTCTAATCATAGGGACGATGGGGACCTGCTTACAGGACCATTTCTGGCAATTACTTTTTCATAAAATGTTTCTGTCAGTAAATTAACCATTTGAACTTTGCAATGTCTTCATAAATCTCATGAGTAATTGACAAACCAAGTTGAACGGAACATAACAGATATTTGCCAAATTTGCAATTAAAATAAGTACATTTGTTTATTTAAAATGGTCGCCAATAAAACACATCTTATAAAAATAGTAAACTTGTGCTATGTAAACAAAATAGGAACGCCTAAACTAGGCTTAGGTTCAAAGAAAATCAAATTGCCTCGTCCGTTGAGGCTTGCATATGCAAAAATCCGTGGGCTTAGAACTAATTCAGATTATGATGAAGAATTTCTCTTAATAAACGACCCGGATATCCTAGCGCAAAGTGAGACTAACCTACACTCCTCCATCCCCTCTAACCACTTTAACATGCCTGAATAACTCCCATTCTGTCGTACGGACTTTGACAGACATATGCACGAACTTGGAGACTATATCTGTAATACCCTCCCCTTGGCTTTAGAAACAAACCTAGAATCGGAAGATCAAGCCTTTATCTGTTTTAGACTTAACATGCATCATACCATTAGCTACTTTTATTTTCTCTACCGCTTTCCGTCGAGCCAGGACTGCACCCTAATAAACAAAGTCTCTGACAGCGTAGATACAGCACTTTCCGCTCACACTAGTGCACAAGTGCATGTATTTGGTGGCTTCAATGTCCACCACAGAAACTGGCTTGACTTCTCTATTTACACAGACGAAGCAGGTAGCACAACACATAGCTTCTCTATAACTTACTCCCTATTACAGTTGGTAAGGTTTCCCACCCGTTTCCCAGACCAACAAGACAACACGCATCACTTCTAGATCTGTTTGTGACCAGTTCTCGATGATTGTATAATGAATGCCAGTAGCCCACTTGGGAACGCTGATAATGCAGTGATAATGGTCGAAATCACCTTAAACTCTAGAGCCAAAACTGAAGAGTCATTGCTCAAAACAAAGACATACTATCAAAAGGCTGACTGGGAAGCCATCAGTGATCTAATCAGAGATGCCCATGGAGGAATATCTTTCCTCTTCCTGCTAAACACTGCGCAAATGAGACCACTGAACGGTTCAAAACGGCAATTGAAGCACATGTTCCCACTGGGAAATTTTATAGCAAGCCACACTCTCCCCAGTGGTATACTTCTATCGATTGCGAAAAGGCAGCATGCGTACCGCAGATTCAACTGACTTAATCCAGTTCAAACAGACAGAAGTATATGGAAGCTAGAAATAACTGTAAGAAAGAAGTAGCGACAGCTAAGAGAGGATTTACTGAAACAACCCAAAATACGCATCGAAGCACAAAAATTAGGAACCCGTGATTTCTGGAAAATTTACACGAGTGTAGTAAATAATTGGCAATCAACAATTCCCCAACGAAACAACAATCATGAGGTTGTTTGCTCATCAACCGAGAAGGCTAACATGCTCGCCAGTCGGTTTGCCTCCAACTCCACACTGGACCCTGATAACCACACCCTCCCTGACTTTCCTTTGCGGACAGACGCCACGCTAGATGATCGAGAAATCACCCCTTATCAGGTGAATGCTATCATAAAATACCTTGACACTTCAAAAGCATGTGAGCCTTACTCATCCCACCTGGGCTATTAAAAAATGCTCAGCCGAAGTAGCCCCATTTCTCTCTAAACTTTACAACAAATACATTAATGAATCTTGCTTTCCGAACTGCTGGAAAACTGCTTCTGTGCTACCAGGTTTTAAGATTTCTGGCAAAAGAACTGACCCATTAAATTATCGACCCATTAGCCTCCTCCCACTTTTCGCTAAAATATTTGAATTCATAATTAATCAAGTTCTAGTCCATCATTACGGATGCTAAACTTCTGACCGAACAGCAGTATGGATTAAGGCAAGCCCATTCCACAAAAAAATATCCTAACTGTAATCTCTAAACATATATACCATTCACTGGACAAATCAGGGGAGGGTAGAGCGGCAATTCTAGATATATCTAAGGTTTTTGACAGGGTATGGCGTGAAGGTCTTTTCAGGAAAATCAGATCATATGGTATCACTGGACGAATACTTTAAATAAATCCTTATTAGATAAGAGAAATAGTCAGGTTGTCCTCAACGGCCCTACATCTAAATAATATGATATAAATGCGGGAGTGCGTCCGGGGTCTATCTTGGATCTTTATTATTCCTAATATTCATAAATGACCTCGCCGACAAAATTGCCTCGGAGATAGGTATCTATGCTGATGACACCACGCTCTAGAAGAAGCACGACAGGAAAACAAATGAATACATATCTAAGGAAATGGTAGAAACACTAGAGGATGACCTCCAATCTGTAGTGAAATGGGGAGGAAAATGGATGGTCACGTTCAATACTGCCAAGACTAAGCTTATTCCCTTCAATAATTACAAGAACACTTCTCTACACCCAATAGCAATGACCACAGATTCATAAACTGAAAGTACTTCTTTTCAACTCCTCGGCCTAACGTCCACAGGAAACATGAGTTGGAAATATTACATTGAGAGCATTGCCAGGACCGCTGCGAGGAAGTTAGGCTCTCTTTAGCGTGCTAGAAAGCTACTAATGCCCGAAAGTACCCTGTACCTCTATAAATCCACCATTCGCCCATGTATGGGGTATTGTTGTCATAGTTGGGCTGGTGCATATACTACTAGTCTCTCAACCTCTCAAGGTCCAAAAGAGAGTCTCTAATATGGACTGACATCTAAGTTTTAGCCTCTGTCCCATAAGGGAAATGTTGCATCCGTCTGTCTGTTCTACAAATAATTTAATGGTGAATGCTCTTACAAACTGCAAGCACTTGTGCCCCCACGACGTAACTACCCTCGACAAACCCGACAAGCTGCTAAATCCCACCCCTATAGAGTAGATATCTCTAGTTTTAAGAGAGCTTTCTACTCCAGTTTTTTCTTCTCCAGAAGCTCTGGACTGTGGAATTCCCTTCTGGGTCCCTGCTTCCCCAAATTTACTGGCATGCAGAAGTTCAAGTGTAACGTGAGCCGATAAACTGCTGCCCAACTCCCTACATAGTATCCCAGTAGCTCATATCCCATTTAGTATTCCCCTACATCAAAGTGTCAATGTGCCTTGTTTGGGGTGAGAATGTAAAAAAAAAGTGTGTTTTACAAAAAAAGGATTCCTTTGCTGATTTTGGTCTGCCACTTGATTTTTCTAACGTCTTGTAATCTTTTACATAGTAAGGCATAATAAGCTCCTAAGAATTTGGTTAAATATTCTATGAACTCTATCCTTACGATTCCGTCCTAGATTCAGAAGGCTAGTAGAATTAACTTTTCAGCCTTGGGCTGCAATTTGGCATTTTTCGGAAATGGTGAGTCCAAGTGATTCCAATACTTGATTGGACTTTTGTCTTTGTAATCAGTATTTGTAAATTGTTTCCTAGCGTCTTGGCAAATCTGGAAATACGTTTTTTAGCATTGAATTCATTCTCACTTCTGAAAAAGTGTAAGCAACATGGTCATCAATCGTGTCAGAAACCTCATGTAATAATTATTAGTAATGAAGAATATCTTCAACATCCCCTTTAATAGTCACCTCTTGGGCCAGTTGACAATTGTTCACGCGTCAATTTTCCAAAGTTTTAGCCTCCACATAAATGGCAGGTGAGTCATCAACGGCAAAAAGCGGGCGGCCAGGTCGGGAAGCTCTGTTAACAGATTCCCGACCATATTTGAATTCACGATGCAAGTGGTTTACAAGAGATATAATGGAGCATCATTATTATTTCATTCCATCAACTCTCGTGCCGTGTGTCATTTCAAATACAAACACCAAATCATTGTATGGCCTTAAATACGTTCTATTTCAATACTAACTCAGTAATACCGCCTGTTAATCAGAGAATATAATTAGCGAAGAGCTGTTATATGCCCCATGGCTGATAAAGACATAAATCATAGCACATGCAAAATTCTAGTAAGACTAATAGAAAAGAGCCAATGAGATTATTTATTGAACATCTCTCGTATCATGAACTTATCACGTTCATATTTAACTTTGTGATATAGTTTGTTTCTTTTAGTTTGGAATCAAGAAACACGTTTATATAAAGCGCTCTACTTATTGAAACTTTATCTTGCTCAAATTTTTCTGCAATTTCTTATAAATATCGATCACTTAAAATGAAATCAACACTTTATTTAGTAATATTACCAATGTATAGAATTATATATAAAAAAAAGTAAATATGTAAACTAGACGGATAAAATAAATCTGTATTACAATTTGATCTAAATAAGTGTACGGGTTATGAATAACCTTTTCATAGAAATCTAATTGCGGTTATATAACACTGATTAAAAATATAACTACGTGGTTGTATAATTACTACGGTTGCAACAACAGCATATAATTTTAATTGTTTTGTCTCTTGAGAATATATCCGTTAATATCTTATGTGTTTTTTATACAGACGGATGTGACTCTCGATTGATTAGGTGTGTTTAACTGTGTCGGATATGTACCCGAGAATCAAAAGAATGAAAAGAATATTCTGTTGCCACAGCCCTAATAATTACATGAGTATATTTCGCAGGTGTTCAGAATTGTATTTTACAGGAAAACTGCGTCAAGACTTAATCTTAAGTACACCTATACATAGTGTTTAGTAGGGCCAATTTAGTTGCGAACAGGGTTGATGGTCATTATAATTTTACGCCGATGACATTGTAAAATACCGTACTGTGCCAAAATTGATCAGTTAAAATCAATCTATATCTGGCTGAATAGTCTTCTTAATTCCATCAAGACTCCCTTTCAAACTCCATCGTTTGAAACGAGATTAACAGTAAACGAAGTACAAGAATGTTTCTTGTGAATGTATACCCAAACTTTGATTATGCATAGCAGGTCTTATCTTATACTATTCCCTATTAGATTGATTTGAACTAATCTATTTTGAAAGATCGATTCCCGATATATTTTACTGTTTGAGATCCATTCCTCGTCGAGATTTTAATTATTCACTACAACGAAAGCCGATAATATGATTTATTTATTCCTATTTATTTAATGTCCATGTTCATCTAGATTCACTGGAATTTAATTAGGTCACCAATAAACATCAAAACGAGTTCATCAAACACAATAAACGATAATTTCATGAATATTTAAAAAAAAAATGAGTCCTTCGATGAACTTTATAACCGCAACATAAATAATGCATTCGGGTCATTGATCGATTTTGTTTTCTTTTCTTTTCCTAGTTTATTTATTGTTGCTTCTATAACGAGTGAAATTATGAAATTATTCACAGAAAATTTATTATGTTACATATTGATCATTTTTCTGAGAATTGAATTTTATATTTTTCTAAGTTTAAACATAGAAAATATTAATTTATATTCATACAAATTGATTACGTTCGATTTTTAAGTTAAGAGATTGACAAATAATTTAGCCAATGTTGTTTATACAGGGGAAATGCAGGAAGATTAATAAACACGTGAATATAACTTTAGGATATACAATATAGAAAATGAGTATCCTGGTGATGTAATGTTACTGCCTAGTGTTCATAATAGCATTTTTACCAACTGGAATCGAAACAGAAGAAGCGAAAGTCTGTTACCTGCGATATATATATATATATATATCCCGGTGAAAAGCAATACTATTCTTTAAATATTAAAAAGAAGATACACTATATAAAATGAAAAAAAAAAGTTTATTGCCATTAAATGATGTGTATTTTAATAAAAACCCTGAAAGGGTTTCTTTTAGTTTAAAACTTTAAAAATTATGTATTCATATATGCATACTATAATGAAGCGGAAATATATATTGTATCATCACAGCTAATTTTACAGTTAAATGTACGAGGACTTAAGCACATACACGTATACACAGACACAAACACACACACGCATATATATATATATATATATATATATATATATATATATATATATATATATATATATATACAAACACATAAACGTTTTTGAAAACATTTGATAGAGCAATTATTTTTTTGAAAAAAAAAAATATTTTTCAATTATTTTTTTTTATTTTTTTTAATTGAATTTAATTTCTGATCGCAAAGATCAATCAATAAATGAAAGGTTATTGATTTGTGCTTTCCTTAAGTAAAATATATATGTCCTCGTATGAAGGATGTATGCTAAGGGCTTGTTGCAAAATGCCCGTCCATATGAGCTGTTTTTACCGCGTGACCATTGAAATGTTAAAATACGTTTTAAAAGTGTCCGTTATAATTGTTTATTTTACTTATTTGCCAGATAAGTATATCACTAAATTATCATTCGGTATTCTAGTGCTGTAACAAGTTTTATGCTAATCGTCTTGTTTGTTTTTATCTGTAAAAGAAAGATAAATAAACAAGCGTTCAGATATCGTCATCAATTACCAGGAATAATTGTTTTCAATTTAGCAGGAAAACATATATATATATATATATATATATATATATATATATATATATATATATATATATATATATATATATATATATATATATATATATATATATATATGATTAGTTTTTTTGGAAAAAGAATTCCAGCAGAGTGCTCAATTAAAAGGAAAATCCAAATTTTAAGAGCGTACTTATATTTTGTGTACAGAAAGTTGTTAGTTGAGACAGGTCATTGGTACCGTCGGTTTCAAGCCCGATAATAAGGCCCGTTTAAGGTATCCTTATCAAGCTCTCTTCAGCCAATATTCGAGACGAATATTGGCTGAAGAGAGCTTGATAAGGATACCTTAAACGGGCCTTATTATCGGGCTTGAAACCGACGGTACCAATGACCTGTCTCAACTAACAACTTTCTGTACACAAAATATATATATATATATATATATATATATATATATATATATATATATATATATATATATATATATATATATATATACTTCTATGGTTTTCCGGTTATTTCCAAACAATTACCTGGGAATAGATTTGATGATTTTTTTTCCGATTTCGTTTTAGAAAGAAGAATATATATATATATATATATATATATATATATATATATATATATATATATATATATATATATATATATATGTATATATATATATATATATATATACATATATACATATATATATATATATCTTTCTAACACAAAATACGAACAAAATCATGGACTTACATGTTACAAAATGTTATACCCCATGAACTTAATATAAGTATCTTTTTAAAACAAATAATTATTGACTATTCTAAAATTTGCATTCATTTTTTATGTTAACCATTATGTTCCTCCTGTACAAAAACAAATTGAATACCATTATAGTTATTTCACTGCATCTTATCCCAACAATGTTACATAATATTCCCAGGCAGATCAGCTTAACTGTTTCTTAAAGAATATAGCCGGCAGGCATATACATGGACAAAATATAATAGAGCTATTTTGAACCCTAAAGTTTATGCTATTAAACTATAAACCTAATGTTTCTGTAAAATTTTAGGGATTTAAATAATGCATATGTATATATTAATTCATACATAACGAAATTTTATTGTATATATATATATATATATATATATGTGTGTATGTATGTACATATATATATATATATATATATATATGTATATTTACTTACTGTGTGAGTGAGTTTGTGTATGTGGGTTTGTGCAGGCAATGACAGGTAGCACAGAGTGTATTTGATCATTGTCTCGTTATAATGTTCAAAGCCTTGTCGATAAAAAGGTTTGGTGAACTGCAGTTAATGGAATTTACTTTTGTTTACAATACATGCACTCGCAACATAAATATTACTCGGAAAGAATTTGGTTAGAGTAGACACTCGTTAGATTTAGAGAATTCGATTTCTAAACAAGATTATCACAACAGGAATTTTGATTCTTTAAGTGGAAATTAAACGAAGCCCTTAAGGAATTAAAATCTTTAAAAGCACTTTCAGAATCTAATTCGAATCGCTAAACTGTCGTCGGCATAACAACAATTCGGAAGGCACGTTTCAGGGAGTAGTACTTGTAAAATATTTGTGTAAATATTTTAATGGAAAATGCCTTCGTTTGTATGACTGTCTATAGACCTGCATAGTACCGGGAAGGGAGGTTTCTAAGAGAAACAAAACTCTACAAATATTTTACACAAAACAGGTTTAAAAATTTCCTTTCTCACTCCCTATCAGTTACTCCAGAAGAGCAAGGAACATTCTGAAAACTTCCGTTTCCCGGGACTCACTTCTTATATATATATATATATATATATATATATATATATATATATATATATATATATATATATATATATATATATATAACTACTTCATATATATATATAACTACTTCATATATATATATATATAACTACTTCATTTACTCACATACAATTAATATACGAAAGTAGAGATTTATGCGTAAACTCTAAGTATTTACTTCAAAAGTGCTCAATACGTAGGTAGAGCTAGTTAGTAATTTATAAATTACTATTATAAATATATAAATATATATATATATATATATATATATATATATATATATATATATATATATATATATAGAGAGAGAGAGAGAGAGAGAGAGAGAGAGAGATAAAACAAGGAGAATCACGGGAAACGGATGAAGTTTTTAGAATTTTCCTTGCCTCCCTAAGTTATACAGAGTGAGGAAGGTAATGTTTAAAACTATAAATATTTTTAAACCTATATATATATATATATATATATATATATATATATATATATATATATATATATATATATATATATACGGCGTTGCCTGGTCGCAAAATACGCTTAAACATATTTTATTTTTGGTAGATTGTGTTGGTTTTATTATATCATCCTCTATTGATTATATATATATGCATATATATATATATATATATATATATATATATATATATATATATATATATATACATGCATACATACCTACGTTACGGTAGTATTTGAAAAACAGCAGGATATATCGAGTGTTTCATAGGAACTGAATATCGTGCGTGCATTACTATTGTTATTTTAATTATTTCTTGTAAAATAATTCTAACAATAATCATAACATTAGTACTACATAAAATATGTACTTTTATATTCGTAACATCGAGAGAATTCCCTCAAATTTCGCATACGAACAAGGAAAATAAATAGCAATATTAAACGACTACAATTGTCACTACTATTATCACTGAAACTAATTAAAATACTGCGAATAATAATGACGCTTACAATAAGGCTTTAGAACCTACAATATTGCAAAGATATTAGTATTTATATCACTATTAATATCTATACAGTTACACATTAGTCGTGCATAATGTGAATAGATTAAACATGAATTTACTTCATGGTGTAAAAGATTAAATATTTAAAGCAAATAGATTCACGTAATGCTTTCATCGAACAGGTTTTGAAGATACAGTTTTACACGTGCTTTATTGTTGACTGCTCACACTAGCTCATTTATGTTGTAATGCATTATCTTCAAAGGCCAAAAGAAACCCCATTATATATATATATATATATATATATATGCCTGTTTATTTGTTTTATTTTAAATGTCATGTGTAGCAGTGTTCTCCACAAAAGTGACAGTACATCAGGTAGTCAACATTCTACATCTATAGCATAAATGTAAAGTTCTATCGAAAATAAATGCCAAGTTCTATCGGTGATCTAAAATTCCCATCCACACCGTGACGATCATAAAGCACGCACACCTTTAAATTAGTTCATTTTGTAACAATAGATAATAGGAAAAATCTTCATTGTTTGTGCATGTTATATCATTACAATTTCATAATACTATTGCCATATCTGGGGGATAGCTACTCAGAGCAGTATTCCCTTCCTGGATAGAAAACAGAACGAAATTCGCAATTCAATGGGTGATGTACTTATATCTTTGTATCTAAGTTTATCAAATTGTATTGTAACCAACGACTGCTACAATTTACCAGTAAGCAAAAATTATTTTACGCAAGCCTTTCCAAAAGCAATGCAGCCTATTTTTTCATTCCGTGCAAATGAATCAGATAAAATTATGAATGGCATTAGAATAACTGAAATTTTGCATTCATGTCCTCAAAGTTTCACCTGTCTGTTGCAGAGATCGGACGATATGAGACTCTTACAAAACAACATTTTTATTGACGTGCATAGAAATATAGGTGAGTCATAAAATTCCTGACAAAAGTGCACTCAGAATAATATGAACTATGTAGCAAATATATTCTGGAGCAAAAAAACTTGCTGGTTTTAATGGATCCACTCACGTGATCGTATCTTGTCAACTTTTTTAAAGTAAAGATTAAAAATCTATACGCCTAGAACGATCACCGTACACATAAAGGGTTGGGACGTGCGGTAGAATACCAGGAAAATAAATAGGATGTTGAAAGAATGATGAAAAAGCACAGATCCGTGACGGCTTCATTAACAAAATTAATCAACCGATTAACACAGTTTTAATCGGATTTTATAACTCTTTTAGAATGGTTAAAATGAGTATATTATTAGAAACAAAAAATGATTGTTTAGATTCAATAAAAATGTATAAATTTGGTGCCTAAGTTTAATAAATATTACGAAAAATATTATTAGCGAAATCTTGCTTAATTCACGAATATAACCAAGCATTCGATGCCATGTAAATCATAAATATCCCAAGCTGTAATACGTGCCTGTGCTTATATAAGTCTCGGAATTAACTACTTTAAGTACTGTTATTTGAGGGATATTTTTTAAGCGATGTGTATTTTGAACTTTTTCTTATAATAATAATTTTATTTATTACAATTTTCGCTTCGGAGTTTTTCTAAACAATAACTTATCTAATAGAATTCTATTTTTCGCCTACTGACTATCACGATATATCGAGGTATATTTCTTGTTTTCATAGTGAACATGGTTTCAAAAATTGACAAGCGTATTCATGGAATGATTAAATGTTGTCGATAATTATAGGTAATTTAGAAACGTATTGCGACGGACTAAGAGTTTATAGGCGGGCCGAAATAAAAAACATCTGAGGTGTTCAATGCAACATAACGAGGTGTGTACGGAAATGGAAGTAGAAGCACAAGAGATTAACTCAGCATGGAAAATAATTGGTGTCTTCTATTGATAAGGCTCTATGTTAATCACTTTAATGCAAAATTTTCATATACAAGCAAGACGCTTCTCTAGCAAAAGCCAGAAGCACTCTCATACATCTCGGTGTATACTCGTGACTGTAGCCAATAGGATTCATTTTCGTGTGGTGCTTGATGATTTCGATGGCGTCGCTGGCCAAGTAGCAATCGACTAATGAAATCAAGCGCCGAAGGTGAAATGTAATTTTGCGGATGATTGAAATAAATTACGTTGGAACGAGCGGATCACAGGTTTGCACGGACTGACATCAAAAGCGAGTCGCTTCAAATTATACAATCAGAGGATAAGTGACTGGATGACAGTAATGCAAATCTAGCACAAAAATGATGTTGGCATTTAGGGACTTGGCTATTAATGACTCTCGCCAAAGTATGTCTCTAAATAAGTAGTGAAAGAAAATTCGTATGAACTATACAAATATAAGTGTGGAGTTCATATATATATATATATATATATATATATATATATATATATATATATATATATTGTGGGTATATATATGCATATATATTGTGTGTGTATATATGTATATATATTGTGTGTATATATATATATATTGCGTATATATATATTGTATATATTGTTTGTATATATATAATATATATATATATATATATATATATATATATATATATATATATATATATATATATATATATATATATATTGCATATACAATACATTGTCAAAGTATTTAATAACCGGAAGTCGAAATGTTATAATTGCGCATATTTAGATCACAAATTGTAACATTTCGACTTCTTGTCATATAATACTCTCTCACAGTTTATTATATATACCCGCGTACATGGCATTTATGGGCGCTTACCATTTTCTCTATTAGATTGTTATTTAATGGTAGTCATAACGAGAACGTCTATCCTACGAAACCTAGAGGTATTCTCTAAAGAGATCTGAAATTTAATTTGAGACTTGCATTTAATGAAAGTAATCATAAAAATTTGACCGTATCATTTGCAAATTACAAACGCTGTTCTGTGGCATTATCTCCATGATAAATTACAAAGGATAGCTGAACTTAAAATAACCGACAGATGCCACATTTGCAGTTAAAGAAACTAAAATCCAGCACTTTTAAAGAACGTCCTGGATCAAATAAGTTTGCATGGCATGCACACCAACAAAAAAAAATCAACCAAATATACGAGCGTGTAAAAGAAAATCATACTATGAAAAATTTTAAAGATAAAAATAATTGTTTTGTTTTTTTGTTGAGAATAAAGTTTTATGCATTTATTAATTATCGTCGTTACAAAAGTAAAACCTCCTATATGTTACTCCAGAAATTTGAAGGGCTAAGAAGACGGAAGTAGTACCAACGAAACAAGGAATATTTTATGCTCTAGAATTTATTTTGCTACATAATATCAGTAACACTCAATATAGCTTTCCTAGCGATCTAATTGCATATCTCAGCTTCTGACGACGATTTATGACACGGTTTTCTGACTTTTCATCACTAATATTTAGAACAGAACGATAAAACATTTTGGGGCATGTATGGAGAAGTTCACCCAGTATAAAAATACGATTTTATTCCTATGATATATTTGTGCGGGAAAATAAGAGGATTTTTCTATACTTTTGTATATAATTAAACATAAATTCAATCGTTTATCCAGTAAATGATGTTAATATAATGTTAATTGGAATCCGTTTAATAAAAGTTAAGTGTCAAAATTGAAAACTTTCAAAGATTTAAGTTCATAAAGGACTCATCTATAGAATATCGGTGATTACATTGATCGACTCATTGTGAATTGAAAATTATTACCCGAATAGACAAAGTTTCAAGTTATTGTGTTGAGTTTCATGTGTAGTATACTATCTATTCTAGTAGCAGTATAGATCCCTGCGTTTTTTAATGAATTAAGGGAAAAATTTGCATCATTTATAATCTTTGCTGTTTACAGCTTAGAATGTTATATATCTCTAATGATTTTTCACTCACTCTTTCTATCTCTATCTATCTCTTTCTACTTTCTATATATTTTAATGATATTCATAATTAGTGTCTATGTGATTCTATATCACATTTTTCCTATTAATAGCTTACGACAAGAGTCGGTGTCGCATTGGATTCTGCGGTAGGGTTTGCGTTATAATAAAAAGGTTGACGGCAATGCATAGGCCATTAATAGATAAATCAAGTAAATCACATTGCACATCAGCAAACCCAAATATTTCAATCAACCTTGAGAATAAGAACAACAAAAGGAACACTAAAATCGAGAAACGCCCAACAAAAATTGTTTTGCTCAAAAACCGTTAAAAAATCCAAGTGAGAAAATGGATGGAATTATTACGGGTATCTAATCTTAATCACACTCATCCTAATTTCATATATTTTCTTTTTGGACTCTAGATAAAAAAACATGACCGATTGAAAGATTCCAGCAACGTACACAGGGTAGTTGGCAAAGATAAACAAGGGGATATCACTGCTGAGGAAATGATTAAGGAAGTCGATTCAGACAACATTGTCGATTTGAATCCGCCCCGCGTAACGTCTGTTAATCGGCTCTCATTTTTTGTTTTATTTTCATTATTTATTTTACACACAGAAATGGAAGTTGGTGCGACGATAAAAATACCTTTTTTTTCAATTTTAATGCCTCATCCTTTTTGTTAGAAATAGAGTCATCGGTTATTAGCCTCGGAGACGGATCAAAATGGTTTCGTTGGACGTAGGTAACAAACTCTTTTTTTTACGGTCTGAAAGAGTGGATAATAGAAAAATTAATGCATAGAATAGTATAGACACAGGTCAAACTAATTCATCATATCCCATTCATTTTAAGAAAAACTTCATAGGAATTCTGTTTCAAGGTGTCTCTTATGACTACTGTATTGTGTCTGCAATTCATAAACTATCGTGCGCAACATCCTTGAGAAGATAAACAAATAAATGTGATTCTACTTATTGCAGCAGATTAAACACTTAAATATTATATTCATTCGCAAATGATATTCGTCCCATTCTGTAATATCACTATTGCAAGAGTGTAGTATAATTCATTTCTTACACTTCGAGTTTCTTTCTATGACGAACAGAAAATATGCTTCTTTTAAATGCACTATCATTAAAAACACAGCCATATTAAATTCAATTTTGCTCCAGATTTTCCATAAGTAAATTATCAACTGTATATATCGTTCTATAAACAATGGCAATGACATCATCACGACTCTGTTTCTTACACTCACAAAATGCTTTCTGCCATGGCGTCTCTTTAACATTGCTCAAAAATTGTACAGTTATTGAGTAGATTATTGGATTATAAATATTTTTATCTTATACTGAACGCTACTAATTTTCGGTAGGCCCCGCATTAATAACATCTAGTGTAACTATATTTCATTGTGATGAGGTGATTACATACTATACCTCACAAATAAAGTTAATATTCTAATTACAAGAACTCTTCCACAAAAGCAGTTATGTCTTCAAATAGAGAAACTGATATTTTCGGATTGTTGTTGTAGGTATACTGCTGTATACTGAATGCAGAAAAACGAATAGTTTTTAACTACCCTCGACAAAATGTATGTTTTCAAGCTGGTACAAATGTCTCTTCCAATTATAACGAGTGGTGTTTTCCTTTTCCTGTCCATTATCATTATACAAAGTGTTCTTGGTTTCAGTGGATATCTGCAGGGATGTTTATGGATCCCACACGAATAAATAAACACAGTTTTTAAGACAATAATCTGTGTTCACCTTCGAAGAATGCTAGTAGATATTTTTTGTTGCATACATGATCATCAATGACAAAGGAGATTAATTGAAGATGAGTTTTACACCTTAGCATATAGTCACATTAAGCCCTTCCTCATAAGAATGTGTAATATCTAAACTTTGCATCACAGCATGATAACATATATTCTGTCCGTATTCCTGCCCCAGTTAAGAGTCTGAAAATAGAAGTTATGATATTGATAGTATATCAACGCTGAAAATTACAAGGAACAAATATCCAGATTGTAAATGTATTCAATATGTTATATTTGTGTGTTTGCATGTCCTGTTTCACGTTTCTTGTTGCTATGAAAAATGTTTGATGGGATGATGAAGTGTCATTTCACTGCGTTATTACAGGACATAACTCATATTTTTTTTTTCTGGTCATGGAATTGATTAAAACTATTCAGTCTTAATTTATTTTCTCTCTTTTATCAATCTAACTATTATTGCAATTCTTTTCATTCAATTCTCATCACAAAAATAATATTTCATTATTTGAAAGCTTGATGAAAATGTAAAAAAATTAAAAGGGTCCTTAATTAGAACAATGGTTCTGGAAGAAATAAAATGATCAGTTATTGAGTTTGAGTCAAAACTTTTTCTAATCAATAACCATTTCAACTTTAAAATTAAAAAAAAGCAAAAGAGCTATTGATTTTCCCAAGATAGCTATTTGTGGCCAGGCTTGTTGGGATCCGGCCATTATTGGGAGCGGCAAGTAGTCAGTATGATATATTTTTTTTTATTTTGTATTCGTTGTTTTTATTTATTCAAAAATTATCTTCTTTGTTTCATTTACATCCTAATTCAGCCAATTAGTCGAGAGTGCGAACAGTATTGCACCCCAACGAATTCGATCGTCGACATCAAAGGCGAATTAAGTTAAAGCAGCGAAATTTAACGTAATGAAACAGTCGCTTATTTTATGATTTGCGCAGCGAGGGCTTATTGTTGTTATTATTATTATTATTATTATTATTATTATTAGTAGTAGTAGTAGTAGTAGTAGTAGTAGTAGTAGTAGTAGTAGCAGCAGAAAACTTTCTAATTTGTTCTCAGTCCCACACCAAAAAGTGTACAAACGAATTCTTCAAATATGTTTAGGTGAAAAAAAAATTAGTTATTTTAATGAACACGCTTGACCTAATAGGTATGATGATTGTATTAAAATCGCGTTCTTTTTTCTTATTTAACAGTGTAAATCTTTAAAGCGTGGAAGTCAATTCCTGAGGCCATAGACACCAACAGTAATAGTCAGGATCTTACAAAATATAACGTTCAGGCTCAGTCAGTTACAGCTTCCTTTAGTATCCGGAGTCGGGCACCAAACGTGGACATTGTTATATGCCCGTGTTGTCTTAGTTTAATCGGGGTAGCAGAGCATATAACTCTAACAAGTTCGGTCGAGCTGGCAATTTTTATTAGTTGATTCGGTAATCGAAAATGATAATTTATTTTTGTTGGGTACAAGAGAACGTTTCACGACGTAGTTGGTTTTGATTCACTGTTGTGCATAATACTAACACTTCAGCATTTTCTCGGGACCTATACTGCATGTCTGAATACCCCTTATGTAAAATTTCAACGGTTTAGACCCAAAATTGGCTTAATTCCTCGCTAGGGACCCCAAAAGACTGTAAAATCTTTTGAAGTTTGACCCCTTGGTAGCCATATCTTCGGTCAAAAAAACGAGTAAAACCTTGCCCTATATCTGAATACACTTTTTCTAAAATTTCTAAATTTACACCACTAATTGACTGAGTAATTTGGTAAAGACCACATTTTTTTTTGTTTGTAAAATCAAAAAGTTTGATCCCTGCCGAAGTAACATCTATCAAAAATTACAAGTGTTAAACCCCAAAATTGGCGGTGGAGTTTGGTAGAGTTTCAAAGGTCCAAATCGTTGAACTTTGACTTTGTGACAGCATAATTTCTGTCTGTAAACTGAGTAAAAAGATTTTTCCCAATCTCAATACGTCTTATGTCAAGTTTCGTGTTTGTAGACTGAAAATTGACAGAGTAGTCTGGTAGGGAAATGTAATTGTACATGCACCGACACAAACACACAGAATCTTCACACACACACACAGACACACAGACACACACACACTCAGATATTTCTAAAAAAAAACTTCGTAATCAGGTGCGAATATTTCATTAAACCCTCTTTCCCTTTTTTACAAAATACATTGATAATCTTGCTCATTCCTACTGCCTTTTATTTTAATGTAAACCTGTAATTGTTCCCCTCAGATCATTCAAATGATTGACTTGTTTAAGCAACATCATTGCAATCTAATGATATTCTTCCGCAGTCTACATAATACATCTAACTTTTAGTAGGGACCGTTTCCAACAAACACCAGCCTGGTCTTCCTCATTTTCAATGTCAGCAAATAATTGACTTGAAAAATTGTGAATCAGTAGATTACATTATAACAAATAAAGTTTCATTTCTGATGTATTAATAATCACATAAAATTGACAGAATTATATTGTAATTGTACCGAATTAAATGTCTATATTTTTTCAATTTTGTTGTTAAACATATTATATTATTTAAGTTGCTCAGTGCTTTCGTTAATCATATGACTAGATAATAGAAAACAAATTTGTAAAAAGTGAATCATTACATTAAGATTTCGTATGAATAAATGAAGATTATCAAATATCTTTGACTTAATAGATGAGATTTGAAAAGTTGTCGTATTTAAATTATTCGTAACCTTCAAACTTTTACGTTATATTTTATCGAACTCCAGAATCTCTCTATCCAACCCAGGATACAAATTGCATCAAAACCCCTATTGAATCCATGAAAAATAGCATATATTAATTCCTATTAAGGAATGAACTAACTACTTCTCTATAGGGCCACCTGAGAATTCACAACATTTTCAATTAATTCTCGTTATATTTTTTATTCTGTCAAACGAATCGATGTGCTAGCTGGAAGGCATTTTAAATTTTAATTAACTAAGTTATAGTAGCATTTTCGATATATTGCAGGATTTAGCTTATCTACTCGAAACTGACGTTTTGTTAACATCACATAAGTTGTAAAAATGTGGCAGGCGGGCCTGAACAGCGATGAGTTTAACTATCACTCGTATCGAAAATACATACATTTTAATAACAGTAAACGCATATATATATATATATATATATATATATATATATATATATATATATATATATATATATATATATATATATAAATTTCAACTTTCAATCGTGGTACGGACAATGCTTATTATACATTTTTAGATACTCCTTCTGCAAACCTAAGATAAGTATATATATATATATATATATATATATATATATATATATATATGTGTGTGTGTGTGTGTGTGTGTGTTATACCTGCCGATATACGTACATACACATACACAAATATTTAATAGAATACCGAAGTCATGCAATTAACCTCTTATTCATGTTTAAAATAATCATACAGACCGTTTCGCCCATACACACTATACATACACACTATACATACACACACATGTATGCATATATATATATATATATATATATATATATATATATATACTGCTGAATTGTGATATAAAAATCATGTATAACGCCCAAATAATGTACAACATATGAGAAACAAAGACAATAAATGAGACCACGTGTATTAATATAGCTTGCATAAAATGTACTTCCAAAGAGGAACACTTCTTTTCGTATGATTATTGGACATTCTCCTATGTACGAGCAGAGCTAGGCGAATGAATTATGGATTAGTGTTAGGTTATGTTAAGAGAGAAAAATTGTAAGGGAACAGATAGAATTATCAACTGAAATTAGAAAAAACATGTTCGAGGTAAGCTCGTATTACTCAATTAGTTATTCGTTCTCTATGTTCTTACTGTTATAGGTCTTTTTTATAGCTTTATTTTGTTTTTGCTAGAGAACCTTTAGTTATCTCTCTTTTTTCTCCATTTTAGACGGTTGTAGTATGTGTGTGTGTGTGTGTGTGTGGGTGTGTGTGTGTGTGTGTTTGTGTGTGTCGTAGAGAGGAGCAAAACTCACAGTTGGTTTTAGTTGCTCACACGTAAAGGGTCACATTTTAGCCATATCCTAAGTTGTAATATGTATTGCTTAATGTGAAAAATAGATTATCTATTTTTCTAGAAATTGTCTGCTAATTCTTTAATACAAAGTGTTTAAGCTTCGCATACTGATCCAATCGAAATAAACAATTTTCTGGGCAACTGCGGAATGGACTTGTGGCAATATTTTTAATTTCTAATTGCAGTAGATATTTTAGTGGAGCCTACCACGACATTGTGCGATACAAGGGTCTAGAAAGTGGTGTGTCAAGCAAGCTCCAATAGAGAAAGGGCAATCTGATCTAATAAAATTACCTCACATCCCTGTCGGAATTACCCGGTTGAGGTGCCTACAGCAGTAAGCAATGAAGTTACTCAACCCAGAAGCCGAGTGGAGAGGACTGGACTCCTGAATAATGTCCAGAGGGCCTACCTCAGTCCAACAGGTATTGGGCTACATCCTGGCCCCGTAAATATAGAGCTCATTTTCAAGAACGGATTCTTGGTGAGCACATTCTACCCTAGTTTCTAAGCAACCTTAGCAGCAAAAAGACTCATCCCAACTATAAACGCTGTGTATCGCTTTATTGCCAGTTAATATTTTTTTTAATTTTAAAATTGCTATGAAAAACTGAGAAATGAAATTTTAGACACTGAAAAAGCATTACAAGGTGCCTTATCTTTTTGATATTTTTGAAATTTGAACAAATATTTTGAAAATTCTTCTAATTCTTCTATTTTCTGGCAATTTTAAGTGTGTATCACGTTATTTCAGGTCTCACAAAATGCAGTGAAAATGTTGATTGATAGCTAGTGAAAAAGAACCTGTGGTTTCAGGCCTTGCAGAAAGGTTCATCTCTTGTAGAACGGTTTCTTGACTGGCACTTTCTTCCCAAGTATCTAGGCAACCGCAGCAGCAAAAAGGCTCATCATCCCTCAAACTTGTGAGATTCTATTTATAAACGCTGCTGATATGAACTGACAAATCAAATTAATTACGTTCTGCTCTCAGCCAATCAGAGACCAGAATTACCCCAAAAACTATTTTATCTTTTTAGCATTCCAACACATTTTTTCGTGTCAACACGAGAAGATTCTCTTGCCCTTGTGCTGCAAGATTATAAAGTCAAGAAACTGTACACAAGAGATGCCCGCCTAGAATTCTTCATCTGCGGGACTTATCTAAATAACTAGCCACGGGAGCATTTTCTGAAATTGAACATGGCTTCCAATTCAAGACGTGTTTTGTATGTTACAAGACTACTGTATTTAAGGATCTTTGACTTAAATATAAAAGCAATACCAATGCTCTATTGGAACACAAGAATGTAGCTCATATAAACTAGGAAGTTTTGGGGGCATAGCATGTCCATTAGACCCTTGAATATGCCGTCTGAATAAACGGACACTAGAAGATTTATAGAAGCATAAAGGTATGGGTTAACAAGAGACCCTGTTAAGGACATCTTAACAGTTGTTCCTCTGACAAAAACATTTTTTATTCTCCTTGACCCTTGACGACTATTCGATAGGAACCAGTGATTATTACCCCGATAAGATCTTTGTATACAATTTATTTTAGTTTTGTTTTACATTTATTGCAATTTTTGTGTTCAAGGAAATTTCGTTAGGATTCTGATCATCCTCCTTATTTTCTTGGTATCTCTTTTAGTGGAATTTCTCATAATCTATTATTGATGTTTTTTGAGATTGAAGCCATGCTCTTCCAATCGCAGCATTTATTTTGACTGTTACTCATATTGCATATCCTCTTCATTTTACATTCTGTGTATTTAATTCGCTCCCCGTTTCTATTTATGATGTGGTTAGATGTTACGGCGAAATTCATGACGAGGCAAGATCTTTCTTTGTTTTTACTATGATGAAAATCGATCTCCATGCGTTGATGAGTTATGTCTACATCTATGTCTCAGAATTTTCGGTGATGTTTTCCACTTCTCTTGTCCGACGTCATTAAATCAGTTATATTTATTTTGCCTAGCTTTCTGCATTCCACACCTGACTGCGCCTGTGTTATATTCATCTTGGAAAGTTGTCTGAATTAACTGATGCTGTTTATCGTTTTTTTTTCAAGATAATCTACATTTGCTGCTTTTTGTACTTCATCGATCAGGGTTCTGCTATAGTTTTAATCGCTAAATTCTCTTCCGCTGGCAACAGTAATTCTGTGTCTTTTATATAAGTTTCCTATTCGTAACCATGATTAAGAAGTTTTTTAGAATTTTTTTCGCGTATCCTGCTAAATATATGTTTTTGTAGATGTATTTCTTCCCACTTTTCTTGTCTTTTAACAGTCTTTTACATACAATACCCTTTCTATGCCTATAGTTTTAACGTAAATTCGTTCAGAATCAGTATTCGAGTGCAAAGCATTAGCATAGTCATTTATTTTCAAAGCTTCCAAAAAAAAAAAGAGTTTATGGATACAGCCCATGAACGACACGTGTTTCGTTACTGGTAATTCTTCTCAAATCTTTATAACTGCTGTATTATTATTATTATTATTATTATTATTATTATTATTATTATTATTATTATTATTATTATTATTATTATTAATAGTTGTACTTGTCATAGTAAAAGGAGTAGCAGTAGTTGCCTTCATAAAAGTGGAAATTTTATACTTTTATTCACATCTGTTTAGACCGATATGTGGCAGTATTTCTCAGTGCCATGGTTTCTAACACACACTACACCATGACCCAGTGGGGATTTGGCCTGGAGCGAAGAGATACAAATAAATACATTCCCATAATTCCCTTTCTAGTTCTGTCTCTTTCTGCACGGATCATCATGAGGTGGGGACGCATAATTCTGTCTTTCCGTAAACGAGGGGGGAGCACCCTCTCCCTCAATACTAGTTTGGCTAGTAGGTTTAGTTTTGTAAATTGTAAAACTTTTTCTAATGTATATTGTATCTATATTGTAAAATAAATAGTTAAGATTTCTCATATATATAAGAATTGTGTCGCGTGCCGTTTTTTGTTGTGTTGTCATAAATGTTTCCATGAATGTCTTTAGTCGAGAGGCGGCCCCGAGGAGGAAGAAATAAAGATACCCACCAGAATGCCACCAGGGTGAAGAGGTCATCTTGAGAAAAGAAAGGAGCCACACCCAGATCCAACATCTCAGGTATGATTTTCTTCTTGATACACAGACCCTAATGACTGGCCATCTTTACGTCTTCATGAGACCACTTCTAAGACATATAGTATAACACGTTTGTCGGTAATACACCTCAGTGACCGGCTGGTCGTGTTATACTCACAAGACCATATAAATACTCTACACCCGCATGTATTTTGGCTGATTGTACCTTGCATAAAATGTCAGTCTAATTGTGTGTTTTAAGTACTTAGCAGCTACACCAGTCTGGAGGAAGGCGTTTAGCCTCGTGCAGTCTCTCACATCGATCATATAATTTAACAAACAAAACGGGAAAGTTTTATATCCAAAACAATTCTTATGGGCTAAGTACAGATAAGCATTAGCTGAAATGAGAGACAAAACGCCCACCTAAAACTACTAAGTAAATAAGTGACAACGACGTGATTTGTAATTTACTGATCAGAATGTAAGATTTCTGGTGCGCTACGACTGGCCATCGAGTTTCGCAGATGTTTTTTCTGTTGCACAAGTACACAAGTAATTACTGCAAGTGAAACCAGACCCGAATAATTTTCCAGCATAACAGGCAGCTGGGATTCATCAATTTATACATGGAGGCTACGTTATGTATGTCTTACACTCTGATGATAACTTATTGCATAGGAAAAGTGCTGGAACATGCATTACTTACATATATACGTAGATAAGTGCCCGCACGCGTACACACAAGCGCCTACCGCATGCTCGCACAGTGGTAGTGGCAATATGAGAATGACAACCTGTGAACTTATGATGAAGCTAATGGTTTTACAGAATAGTCTGACAAAAAATATATTCATCCTAATGCAGTACTATGTTTTACTAAGACTTGCATATATTTAAGATAAAATAAGCACATCTGACATGCTCTGGGATTAGACATAGGCTATTAGAACGCCGCTTCATGTCCTTCCCTCCATGAAATAATAAAAATAATATAATACAAACGTATTTTAACCTGCATAAAAGCTGATCTATTTATATAACACATGGTAGAAGAAACATATTATCATGATAAAATATGTTTAATCATTAGATACACACACACACTCACACACATATATATATATATATACATATATATATATATATATATATATATATATATATATATATATATATATATATATATATATAAGTAGGACTTCCGGTTTCCATAGACATGAGCTTTAAAGCAACTTCCCTTCTTTTACTTTTTTTTGTTAATTGCTTGAGAGAATATGCTTGCCTACAAACTGTTATATGTGTTTATATGACTGGGTCCGAATCTCTCGATCAGATGTAATTATAACTTACAACCGTTCATGACACCGAATGAATCTTGTTTTTATATTTGGCATCATTTCATAACGAATAATAATAGAAAAAAAGGTGTTTATTCTTATGAAGCCGTCATTGCGCTTATGCTTATATTATTATATGTAATTTGACTAATTAGGGCAGTGACATGACAACAGATTATTCTTTTCTTTATTTTGACTCTCGAGTAAATATCTGACATAGTTTTACACAGTTAATCAAGCAAAAACCACATAACTCTATATCGAAGCATATAAACTATCAACGTATAAAACAATTAAAATAATATGCTGTTGTGTCAGCACTAGTGATTACATAGCTTATATAGACTTTTAATTTAGATAGCTCAATACTACAATACTAGCGCTATAAATGTTTTCTGAAAGATATCATGTTAATCTAGTTGAATTCACTCCTGTTCGTACAGTCTGTTTCTTTATTGGTCACAAAATTGTGTTGATACATAAAAATAGAACAGTTTATGTAATTAAAATGTGTACACACTTGGACTTAAATTAACGCGTTAGAAAAAACAAAACAAAAAAAAACAACAAGAAGAAAAAAACAATATATACAAACGTCCTCTGCCAGAAAGATCTAATTTGTAGGCGTAAATATTTTGAAAAGATTGCTTTCTTTCTTTACGAGTTGATGAAGCCAGGGATTGTGCAAATTATAATTTTATGAACAGTTATATTATTATTTGCTGACAAAGGTGTCGAAAAATTGTATGCAACGAATTATTATTCGTTATTTCTTAAAGTCACCAATTTTACAACAACTTTCTGAAAAATGTGTAAATACTTACATATCAATAATTATTAACTTAATATATATATATATATATATTAACTTAATATATATATATATATATATAGTAAGTTATAAAATATATATGGCGATTAGGCTACACTGTATATTCCATGATTCATCCTCTCTAGGACTCTTCAGGCTTATGCGCGAATTTTGTGGTTGTTTGTCGTTTTTATATAAGCATCTTCTATTAAGATTTTAGTTAGCAAATCAGCTTTCTAGTATCCACCCCGCCCTTCCTATCAGCCATCGAGCATGCACTTATCGGACAAAGACCTATTTTACCTCTGGTTGACCTTTTTTCTCTGTGTGTGCTCTATTTAGCCTGAATATCTAGTTTCTTGATCTGTTTTAAATCTAGGTTAGTGTTTTTTTTGTTTTTATGTAAGTTTATGTATATATATATATATATATATATATATACATACATATATGCACATATATATATGCATATATATATATACATATATGTGTGATCGTTTATGTATATTCATGTTTATTTAATTGATTTATTTGTTTATTTTCTATTGATTTTGTTATTTTTAAAACTATTTTGGTCGCTATCCTAGAGTAAATTTGATCTTGTGAACACAGTTATTTGCTATTTCTCTTCTACAGTTTAATCGACGTTGGGGTTCTTTATAAGTACAGGATAGCAAGTTTTTCATGAAGACATAAACTACATGGGTTATCTAGGTCCCTACACGTGGTAGCTTTTCTTATTATTTTCCATTCCATACCGGCGAATGTCCGCTTTCTTGCGTTCCCAGTATTTATTTGCTAGCGATGTTTCATACACAACATTTTCAATAAAAATACCTTAAAGTTATCCTACAGTTGTTGCGAAAATTTAGAGATGATAATTAAAGCACAGAATAATAATAAAATAAATAAAAACAATGTAAACAACAACAAAATAAACAATAAAAAAGTAGACACCATGACAAAAATAAAACTAAAACTAGGAGAATTAATAATAATAATAATAATAATAATAATAATAATAATAATCCCGGACAAGAACAACCATACTACAAATAAAATAATAATATCAAAAAGATAAATGCAACTGTAGACTCCGCACACTTTGCCCACTTCCAACCCAAATGTCTAACCAAAAGCGTAGTTTTCCAGGTCACAATATTTGCGAATGAAAACCCAAATAACAAGAAATATGACTTCCTTAGATTTCAAACTCGATATTATGAACACAAAAGTGCATTCAACAATAAAAATACCGTATGAAGCAACACTAGCAAATAAATACTAATATATATATATATATATATATATATATATATATATATATATATATATATATATATATCAGGCCTTTGCCTGATAAGTGCACACTCATCGACTGATAGGAAGGGCGCGGTGGATACTAGAAAGCTGAGTGGCTAACTAAAATCTCAATAGAATATGCTTATATAAAAACGACAAACAACCACAAAATCCGCGCATAAGCCTGAAGAGACCTAGAGTGGATGAAACGCGGAATAATCAGTGTAGCTTAATTGCCATATATATTTTATAACTTACTTACTAGCTCTACAAACGTATTGAGCACTTTTGAAGTAAATACTTAAAGTTTACGCATAAATCTATACTTTCGTATATTAATTTTGTGTGAGTAAATTAAGTAGTAATACTTAGCTCCTGAAACGGTTGAGCACTCTCAAAAGAATTTATTTCTACCACATTAAAAATAGATATGGAAAGAGTTAATTTCGAAACATTGCTAAAAAAAACATCCCCACACATGGCAAGCATAGCTATATTATTAAATTAATCCAAAAAACAGATGAATTAATACGCCGAATGCGATGGCGAGCAAATTCTTCCTTAAAAATGAAAACGTAAACAAAAAAGAATCCTATGGTTTTAAAACTCGTAAAAATGCGAAAACAGTAGACCTTTTCATAAATTTGGAAAATGACCTTTTATACGTAATTAAAAACTTAGAATTACACAAGCCGTGCGTCCCACGCTAGGTTTAGATAATAAAAAGACACTAAGAGGAAATAAGTTGTGTTTTTTTTTTATTTATGATTTTTCTGTTTTACATTAATATAAATATTTAGTGTTTTCAATAAATAAACCAATGATAGAAAATAAACGTTTTCGTAAATGTCTTTGCATGTTGCGATTTATTGGCTTCGGGTATTGTCATCTTTGCTGGTCATACGATTACTTCCCGGGAAATTCAACCCATATCACGTCCGTATTTTGTCTGCATGAGTAGCGTTTTTCTAGTACGTTATTGTTTAATCTGTCTTGTTTTAACCGACTTACACTGATCAAAAGTTAAATATTTTTAACGTGTTATCAGATCCGAGGTTAGTTTAAAAAATCAACTCATATTTTGAACTTAACAAAGTTGAATGGATAAAAAGACCGAACGTAGAACCATTTAAATGGGTAGCTTTTTCTACTCTACATATTCAAAAACATTCTCAATACACTATTGCCAACAATTCAATGACGTATGCCCATTCTTAAGTACACCTATGACAGGAGCTGCTTCCTGAACGTTTCATACCGTGAAACGCGAAGAAACCAATGCTTAAGTTCAGTCAAAAAATAAAATCATTAACAAACATTTCTTTCTACATTAGACCAACACATACTGATCAAAAAGTCATTAAAAAAACATTTTATCAGTATTATAAGTAAATCAAGAAAAGATCGCAATAAAATGTTGAAAAGTAGGTTTAATGTGGTATTAGTCGTAAAGAATTGCAAATTATTCGAAGAGAACACAAGTTGATCAGGTGTAATTAGCCACGGATATTTAACTAACTAGCGATTAATGGTTAAATACCCAATCACGTGAACACATTTTGTGTTGTTTAAAATGGAAAGCAAACAATGCACACCCTATTATTTAAATACCTCGAACTACTTTTCTGAACGTGACTCTTATTTTCACAGCGTTTCTATTTACTGTCAGATCCGATCCCATCCGTGTGTATCTTGCTAAACGCATGAATTTAACTATCGAACACGTTCTGTCTAACTCTCGAATCTGCAAGTGGATAACACACTTGATAAAATTCAATTGTAAAAGTTAAACGATCCTTGGGAGTTTAAATTTTAGCCAGCAGTTCGAAGGGACACTGAAAATATAACTGCAGATTATTAAAGAAGCAAGAGCGTCACAGTCTGTTGATGAAATAAAGAACGTCGTCCGATATTCTGTGGAGATGGCAGAGTTCGACAGAAATATTCCCAAATTTAACAGAACGCTTCCAATTTTGACAATATACATTTGAAGAAGATCAGAGGTTACAGCGACCGAAATATTGTGAAAATACCGCACAAAATAAAAATAGTTTTCCAACCAATAGAAATAAAAGAAAAACTGTCAACGTTCAGCAGATTGTATTGTAACTTTGTTGACCGCCGTATATTTATGAGGTATTTTTTATTTTCTGAAAATTATGATATCCATGAAATTAATAAGACATACAAATAAATACATTTAGAACATGCTTGATACTAATTCTTCAGCGTATTGGTCCATTTTATGCCATTTAGGATTAATATATGTTTCTGGTAAAAAAATAAGCCTCATATCATTACTTTAAGTATGAATTTTAAATGATTTATTGTGTGCGTTTAACGTACAGAAAGTCAATTATACACACACACACACACGCATACACACACACACCTATATATATATATATATATATATATATATATATATATATATATATATATATGCACTATCATTAAAAAAAAGTGTGTGTGTGTGTGAGTTCCTTCCTCATAGATTCCGAAGCAGTCTAGCTTAACTTTTAGAAATTTCACATAAAGATAATTCATATCTCTGGAAGTGTTCTTAAATGTGTTTTGAACAGAAATTGATTCAATAAGTTTCGTAACTCGAAACAAAATGAAATAGCTTTTCCCTCTTATAGACAAAATAATACTTTTTACAAGGGCATATTTTACGTTACACCGGTAAGTATAAAATAATCACGCCCCGCAGCAAAACTGAACATTCACCCCATTGTAGCGTTTAAACTGTGAAGGTAAGGTTTAATTGTTTGTCCTTCCATCGTCGGACGTACTGCCTACTATCACTGCATATCCTATTAAATTAACTTTCGTCGCTAAAAATGACTTGTGACTAATATGAAATGCTATGATCTTCATTACATCGGACGAAGTTCAGACACCCATTTTTGCGCTTTACCGAAATCATTGGCTTGCGCCTTGCAACACAATATCGCAAATTAAATGTCTTTCAGTCTGTCCAGAACTGTACAAAGAGAGAACCTTTTAACAAGATTACACTGTTGTTAGATTTGGTGTGCCGTTTAAAATCTGTTTCTGAGGCTGCGGATCTTGATAGAATTGTTATTCCTGTAAGAAGAAAATCTAGGACTACCAGATTTAAAAGGGATGAAGTACACTGCATTCGTACCGTTTCCTCATAAAATTTCCCGATTAGATAAACCAGAAAGCTGGAGATTAATGAGATATTTACAATCAGTAAGAGTCGAGGCATATGGGCAAAATGTTAAGTTGGGATAACAACAATTAATATTAGAGATCCTTTGCTTTCTAAAAAGTTGATTTTTAAGCTAATTTGTTGATGATGAGTTTCTTTTTGCTTTCTCGATTTGAAGTAATTGTTTTAAATTGAAGTGAACACTAAGATATCCATAAAAGTCAAATATGAACAGGTAAAAATAGCGAAGAATAGAAGGCAAATCAAATGACGTATAATTTGTTTAAACAATTACATTCAATTTGACTTAAATTTGTTGTTTTTGAAGGAAATTACAAGTTCAGACGTTCTTTATGGCGTATCTCTCTCTTTCTCTCTCTCTCTCTCTTTCTCTCTCTCTCTCTATATATATATATATGTATATATAAATATATATATATATATATATATATATATAAATAATAAGTCTATTGTTGTGGTGGCAAACACTTATTTGCATATGCGAATAACATAACACTATAAATGGCAAGCCTAGGTTGGCCTTTGTGTGTCTTACTCAAATGCCACCAGAAGTGACGCCGAAGAGCGTACATGTCCTCCCAACAAGACTCTCTGACTCGACACCGTCATTTGTACATATTGTAAATATACCTTTTCTTTAATACACTTATTATTGCGTTATCTTGTTGTTTGCGTCTTCATTGTATTTCCTTACTAATTATTGTTCAACCTTGCAACCACAACAGTTGGCGACGAGATATGAAGCGTCAAATATAACAGTTTGACGAAGAACTATTTAAGAAAAAAAAAAGTACAACGCAAAGTTTTACCATTTTTTTAAGGAATGCAAAGTGTTGACGAGCAAACGGATTTTACGTTAAAGATAAGTTTCAACTCAAGTGAAAAAAAAAACTAACGTGGCAAAAGCGACAATTTACGCCGTTTTCTGGGAATCCGACTTGCAAACGAATGTAAAAGTGAATTTTTGTTTGTCGCTACACGACAAATCTTACTAAAGGACCAACTTGCAAACGAAAAGCGAACTTTGTTCTGTCGAAAAAACGACAGGTCAGACCCGTATTACGAAAAGCAAGGAAGTAACCTACGGAAAAAGTTCACCAGTGGATTCTAATTACTGTTCTCCGTAAACAAAACAACAACTAAAGGACTTTTAATTAATGTTTTGGTTGACGTCGATACTAAAAGGAAATACCACAGCTAAAACTAAAATTCAAGGAAAGGATTTTTTTTCTTGAAGTTGTCACTGAATAACGGATAATACAGTAAAACGTCACGGAAAAAAGTAATCTCAATTTAAGAGGTATTTTAATTACTAAAATACTAGAGAAAAAACTCAAAGAACTAAATGTACTGCATACATTTATTCAATTGTGACTCGGAAAAAAAAACTTTTATTTTGTAGAAAGAGTTACTTATTAGTAAGTGCCTAAAAACCGAAAGTCAATTCCCTTTCGTGATTCCAGATAAACCTGTTTTATTTTTTTTTGCAGCGTGACTCGCAAAAAGACTATATTATTGCAAGCAGCGATATTATTATTGAAAACAGGAGCTTACAGCAATTTACTTTTTTGTTGTAACCCAAACCGGTGTATAGTGTACCTATTACACTATTTTTTTAACTACACACTGAAAAAAAAAACAAAAACATGGAAGACTTATAAAAAATGTTCATGCAATTTTTACAAGCACAAGCTACACAAAACGAGCTTTTGCAAACACAAATACATGCACAGGCTGACCGTGAGGAAAAGAGAGAGGACAGATTATTGAAATGGTAGCAGGAACAAGAAGAAAAGCAGAAAATGGCACAATTAAAGCAGAAGAAACTACAATTGGAATATGAAGAAAGACAAGATGAACGTATTGTTAAAACACTGGAACTACTAAAGAGTAATCGAGAAAATGTCGACAGTGTTAATTTCTCCCATACAACTATTTTTAATAGCATGGCCACATTTCATTATGTGTCTGAAGAAGAGAAGAATTTTGAAGCATACTACACAAGATACGAGGATGTTTTTCAACTGGTCTGTAAAAATTGGCCAAATAGTCAGAAAGTGAGCCTCTTACTCAGAAAATTGGGTACATCAGAACACAGCAAATTCGTAGATTACATATTACCTAAAAAATCTGCGGAATTAGAGTTCATGGAAGCTGTAAAATTACTAAAAGAATTATTTAATCCAAATATATCTCTTTTTCATAAAAGATGGCTGTGCATGAATCTAAGAAAGATGGACAACCAAGATTATTTGACATACGCATCAGTTGTCAATAATAACCGCGATAATTTTAAGCTTGCAGAACTAACGGTAGAAGATTTTAAATGTATAATCTTCGCTCAAGGTTAAGTTTCCACGAAAAATGCAGAAATACGCAGACGAGTGTTGTCTAAGCTGGAATCTGAGCAAGATTTAACCCTCCAGAAACTAGCAGAGGACTGTGAAAGGGCCATTACACTAAAAAAGGATTTAAAAAATATAGAAGAATCCGGAGTGGCATATGTAAGAAAAGTTAGAAAACCATACGCACCAACTAAGAACTTTACAAAGAAAAGCAATGGAACGGGATATTCCAAAGATAATAACCATAAATATAGTACACAATATAACAAGCCTCTTCCTAGATATAACCGTAAGAGATGTGCAGAAAAGTATTGGGAATCAGATTGTCCTTATAAGAAGAAAAAATGCTACATTTGTAAGAAGATGGGACACAAAAGCGATTGCTGCAGATATAAAGATTACACCAGAAAGAGAGTACAGCAAACAAAATCAAATACAAAATTAGACAAAGATCGGCGAAAATACGTAAAAGTGGAAATATTTAAACATCAATAACGTTACAACTCGACTCCGGCTCCGATGTTTCTATAATAAACCTGAATACGTGGAAAAAGTTGGGAAAACCGGCCATGATGAAAACTAGTAAAGCAGCCCGGACAGTAACTGGTGGTGGTATAAAATTTGAAGGAGAAGTTGTCCTCCCGATAAAATTGAAAGGGATTTCGAAGAAATTAAAAATATTCGTACTAAAAAATAGTGAAAATCTGTTTGGAATAGATTTAATTGAGAAATTCGGACTATGGGATAAGCCAATCAATACATTCTGTAAAAAATTAGAATGTTCTTCTCCAACAACAGTAAATATAAAAAAACGATTTAAAAGAATTATTTCCTGAGGCATTCACGACTAACTTAGGTCGCTGCAATAAATTACAAGGCCTCGTTTGAACTTAAAGAAAACGCCAGCCCAATTTTTAGAAAAAAGCGAAATGTTCCGTTCGCTGGGTTGGAAAAGATTGATAAAGAATTAAATAGATTGGAACAGACGGGAATTCTATCAAAAATAGAACACAGCGAGTGGGCAGCCCCCACCGTATACGTAAAGAAAAAGAATGACGAAGTTAGAGTGTGCGCAGACTTTTCGACCGGGGTCAACTCCCTATTAAAAGATCACCATTACCCCCTACCAAGCCCAGAGGAAGTATTCACGAAGTTGAATGGGGGTAATATCTTCTCCCAGATAGACTTGAGCGACGCGTATTTGCAAATACCGGTCGAGGAGAATTGCTCAAAAATACTATGCATCAATACGCTTAAGGGATTATACAAATACAACCGATTGCCTTTTGGCATCAAAGTAGCGCCTGCCATCTTTCAGCGAGCGATGGACACCATGCTAAGTGGTATTGAGTGCGCATGTGCATACCTGGACGACATTGTTGTCAGGAGCAAATTCCTAGAAGAACATAAGGAACATTTGAAACAAGTATTTACTCGAATACAAGAATTCGGCTTTAAAGTAAAAGAAAGTAAATGTGACTTTTGTATGAGGGAGATTAAGTATCTTGGACACATAATAAACAAACATGGACGACGTCCAGACCCGGACAGATCTGCGGCAATAAAAAATATGCCAGCACCCGATAATGTAACAACCTTGCAGAGTTTCTTAGGACTCGAAAATTATTACCAATCTTTTATTGAAAGAATGCATAACTTGCGAGCCCCCTTAAATAATCTGCTTAAAAAGGATACACCGTGGAACTGGACGCAAGAAGGTCAAACCGCTTTTGACAAAATAAAGAGCGCACTAACATCTGAATTATTCTTAACGCACTTTGACACAAACTTAAAAATAGTCGTCGCTAGTGACGCTAGCTCCTACGGCTTAGGAGCATGCATTCAACATTTTATGCCGGATGGGTCTAGAAAACCAATAGCGCACGCTTCGAGAACGCTGATACCAGCCGAAAGGGAATATTCACAAATCGAAAAAGAAGCGTTGAGCATAATCTCTGCCGTGACTAAATTTCACCGATATTTATATGGTAGACAATTCATACTTGAAACCGACCATAAACCGTTAGTCACGATCTATGGATCAAAAAAAGGATTGCCGGTATACACCGCAAATAGATTGCTGCGCTAGGGTACAATACTACTTAATTACGATTTCCATCTACAACATCTAGCATCAAAAAAGATTTGCCATGCGGATGGACTGTCAAGACTGATACCACAGAAACACAATCTGGAAGAATCAGTCATTGCAGCAATTCGGACAAATGTTGAAGTAAAAAATATGGTAGCAAACATCATTAAGGAACTACCCGTAACTTTGTCGGACATTAAAAGGGAAGCCGAGAAAGACGAATATATAAAAGACATAAAAGAGAAAATTATAACGGACACAAATGTGCAGGAAGTTTTCTCCATATGTGACGATGTGTTACTGTACAGCGAGAGAGTGTTAATACCCAAAACATTGCAGAATAGGATGTTAAGAGATTTCCGCACAGGACATCCGGGGATAAATCGAATGAAGTCGTTAATGAGAAGCTACGTGTACTGGCGTAACATGGACACTGACATAGCGACAACAATTGATAAATGTAAAGGATGCCAGTTAGCGGCAAAATCTCGACCTATAGTACACAAACCTTGGCCGAAAACCGACCAACCATGGTCGAGAATCCACATGGACTTCGCTGGTCCAGTAGGTGAAAACTATTATTTAATTGTAGTGGATAGTTTCACAAAATGGCCGGAGGTAATGCGTTGCAGGAATCCAACAACGAACAACTCAATAGGGTTCCTACACGAGTTGTTTGCAAGATTCGGTGTACCAGACACACTGGTCACTGACAACGGAACGCAGTTCACATCCGCAGAGTTTAAGGAATTTTGCGACACGTTCCGAGTGAAGCACATCACGACTCCGCCGTATCATCCAAGGTCGAACGGCCTCGCGGAAAGGTTCGTGGACACGCTAAAACGAGCGTTAAAGAAATCCATTGGAACACCAACAGAAAAAACTTTGCAACAATTCTTGCAAGTATATAGGATTACACCACATCCTAGTACACCATCAAACATATCACCAGCTGATCTAATGTTTGCCAGAAAGGTAAAATCAGCGTTTGACAAACTATTGCCAAGGCAGGCAATTATCCGAAACACTACACACACGAGAAGAAAGAAATATAACTCGGGAGATCGAGTATATTTTAAGTGCTACAGAAATAACACATCTTACTGGGAATGTGGAGTAGTGGATAAACGCATTGGTGATTGTACATACACGATTAAAGGTTCACAGAATATACATAAAAGACACCTAAATAAGATAAAAAAACGTCATATCCAAGATGATGATGATACGACAACAGTCGAAGAGGAGGACACCATAGATATCATATACGAATCTTTTAATTTGGAACCGCCTCAAAATGCACCTGAACCCCGAAGATCAGGAAGGAAAAGAAAAGTGAATGAACCATTAATGGTAAACCCAAAAAGAAAAAGATATTGAAATCTGTGTGACTTCAAATCTTGGGAGGGGGTGTTGTGGTGGCAATTACTTATTTGCATATGCGAATAACATAACACTATAAATGGCAAGCCTAGGTTGGTCTTTGTGGGTCTTACTCAAATGCCACCAGAAGTGACGCCGAAGAGCGTACATGTCCTCCCACCAAGACTCTCTGACTCGACACCGTCATTTGTACATATTGTAAATATACCTTTTCTTTAATACACTTATTATTGCGTTATCTTGTTGTTTGCGTCTTCATTGTATTTCCTTACTAATTATTGTTCAACCTTGCAACCACAACATATATATATATAAATAGATATAAATAGATATATATATACAAATATATATATATGACTATATATATATATAAATATATATATAAATAATAAGTATATATATATAAATATATATATAAACATATATATATACATATATATATAAATGTATATATAAATATGTATATAAATATATATAAATATATTTATATACATATATATAAATATATATATAAATATTAATATAAATATAAATATATATAAATATATATAAATATATATATATAAATATATATAAATATATTTATAAATATATATATATATATATAAATATATATAAATATATATATAAATATAAATATATATATGGAGATATACATATATATATATATATATATATATATATATATATATATATATATATATATATATATATATATAATGTATGTAGGCCTACCCATTGGGGGGATTAAGACTCCCGAACACAGAAGAATTCCGGGCAACTATGCCTGTGTTAATTGTTAAGGATTAATACGTGCCCGTGTAACGGCGGCCGCATTGCTGAAAAGAAGAGTTAAGTTATAAATGTTAATATGTTTTTGTAATATATATATATATTTTATATATATTCTTTTCTCTCGTTATATATATATATGTGTGTGTGTGTGTGTGTGTGTGTGTGTGTGTGTGTGTGTGTGTGTGTGTGTGTGTGTGTGTGTGTGTGTGTGTATACAATGAAATGAGAAAAGCATCTATATTTCGAATACTTATAGATGTTGCCGGTGTTCTGCTTTTTTCTTTCATTATGCTAAAATTTTCAATAATGTCCAGCATCTGTTCGTAGCGCATAAACAAGTATATAATTATTATATACAGTGGCGCTTAAAAGTGTTTCCAAATTGCATAAATTGATAAATTTATGCTTCAATATTTTCCAATATAATAAGTATGTTACTCACTGTTTGATATGCAAATATATGAAGTAAATTCATAGAAACGAAAATAAAATAATCATATTCTGGAGAGGGTATGGATCTTTAAATGATTTCAGGAAGGAATATGGACAAAAAGATTTTGCAAGCACATTTATCCGCAATTAATTCCATTTTTAAACATGATATAATTCGAAATATTGTGTTATCATGAATGTAGTACCATATATTGAAAACATATTACAAGAAAACAACAGTTATTACCAAAATAAAAAAAATTACAGAACAATACGAATTTATGAAACTATTTAACCCTTTATTCGCTTTCCTCCATTTCTAATCAAATCAATCAACCTCTTATCAACAGAGGATGTTAATGTCTGCACTTGCTGAGGTGTGGTTTCAGAAGATACCTTCTTGATTTTCTCCCAAGTGTCCTTTTGGGACTATGGAATTGATGCCCGTTTTTGTAAATCTTTCTCTTCAGAATCGACCAGAGGTTCTCTATCGGATTCAAATCCGGGCTCTGAGGTGGCCAGTCCATCAGACGTTCACCAGAGATCCCCTTGTCTGAAAGCCAAGCTTTTGTGAACCGAGAAGCATAGCTTGGGGCATTGTCCTGTTGGATAATTAGATTCTGGTTGAGAGCATCATTTTGTGAATTCAACCAGGGCAATAAATTTGCTTCCAAAAACTTGCAGTAGTTCACAGAATTCATTTTGGCACAGTCATGGACAGGAAAAGGACGAACAATCTCACTTCTAATAATACCAGCCCAAATCATCACTCCTCCTCCTCCTCCCTGTTGACGTCTGAATCGCAAGCGTGGACTATTGCCTTTAAGAAGCCATCTCTTGGCCCAACCGTCGGGGCCGTCGAGGGTTGCTCTGGCCTCGTTAGTCCAAGGAATATTTTGAAAATTGTTTTTCGAATATTTAGTGGCCCATACTAGTCGCTTCTGACAGTTTATATTGCTCAAAGGAGGGCATTCTGTCTATGTTCTCTGGTCGGCTATCTGTTTAATAATCCGATTTCGGGTCTTTTTAGAGATGGCAGACAATCCTGCATGGTCGAAAATAGCTTTGCATGTGCTGGGTGGGTTGCTAGAAAACCCTTCTTATTTTTCTAATATCTCCTGGTGAAGTCACCTTTGGTCTGCCACTTTTATGCTGTTTTCTTCCATCTTTGCCGTCAATGACGAAACGTTTCACGGTTCGATGATCTCGTTTCAAAATTTTCGAAATTTCCGATGTAGACTTCTTTGCAGCAAGAAATGTAACAATTTCACCCTTCTCCCTATCTGTCAACATCTTTCCTTTAGCCATTATCAATAAATTAAGATTTCCTGCATAAACTTTTGGCTAACCTGAAAAGTGGAAAATTATGAACTATTATAAAATTCTTGCTTTTATCGTAAAATGTAGTAATGCAACGAACCAGAATGGCAACCAGCAAATGATGGAAGAGTCTAAAATGAAAAATAAAGCAAAATTAATAAAGAAATTGAGAAAAATAGGTCTGAAAACTTTTTTGACCCCCACTGTACATTTTCGAATACTTTCCGTCATCATATAAACAGTAAGATGAACAACATCTTAGAATTTGGAATATAGACTTTTGTCATTTGCTTATATATGCTCTGTAAATATATTTTACATACAATGAGCTTCAATAATAAAAATGTTGGTAGAAATAAAGGGGTGAAATATAAGTTCATATATATATATATACACATATACAATCATCTATATATATATATATATATATATATATATATATATATATATATCGAAAAAGTTTTTATATCTTCTAGAGGTTATTTTTTCTTAATGTTTCTTCTTAATGCAGAGAGACCTAACCTAAATGCATCGTGTAAATATCTTGTCTTGGAATGACTGTGGGATCATGTCAAAATTGAGCTTTATTTGCACGGACTATCACGTATCAAGCATTTCAAAAAAATGCAATCTAATGTCATTCCGATTGAATGAAAGATACATATTATATTGGATTAGTTTTCCATTCGTTGCATTGACGCCATGCAGCCTGAAGTTTTGTACGCATATACAATGGGAAAGAGTTCATTCAAATAGACTGCCTGCAAAGTTGAAGAACTTTCACGTCACTCTAATATTTAGATCGTCATTATAAGTAGCGTTGCATATGTATGCGTGTTCTCATATCGGTGCGTTACCTCTAAATTTGAAACAGAATGCATATTACTCTGGCATGCTGACGTTTAAAATAAAATGTTCGTTGTAAAATAAAAATTAGATGTTCTTATTTTCTTTGAATTTCAGTTATTTCATGCGTGCAGGAATCTCCATCAATATATTTTATCTTATCCGTAAAATCTGCTAGCATATGCATTTTATGTTTGAGAGACAGGTTTTCTCATGAAGCAAAAGGTGAATAAACCAATAGACATAATACGGAACTTTATTTCCAACAATACCTCGTCCTCCCTCTTTCTTTTACTGTATATATATATATATGTATGTGTGTGTGTATATATATATACAATGTATGTTATATATAATATATATATTATATATAATATATAATATATGTATATATAATATAATATAAAATATATATGTATATATGTATAATAAATATATATATATATATGATATATAATATATATACATATATATAATATAAAATATATAAACATATGTACATCTATAAAATAAATATACATATATTTATATATATATATATGTATGTATATATATATATATATATATATATATAAAGAGAGAGAGAGAGAAAGATAAATATGTTATTTGTTTTTGTTTTTTGCGATCCGTTTTGAATGAATTACTGATTCCGTGCTAAATTCGCCATGCCGATACAATTTATGTTTCCGATTTCAATTCTTTATAAATCTCTGATTATTTTACTTTAAATTGTCATTTTCCCTGATTTTCGTAAGGACATATATTTAATAAACAGAAACATCCCTAAATGTCAAAATAATCTTGTGAGGGATGATCTATCGGTTTTTGCTTTACTGATAATGTAAAATCAATAAATATTTATTAATGTATCATTTCCAACAATGGATGATTTTCGTTTAAACAAAGTAAAAAAAAATACAATTAAAAGAATCGTTTTCGCATTGTAAAATGGGCATAAAAATTTTTCGATTCCGATACTGATTTCGATATCGACAAATCTTTCGATTTTTTCGATTCCTGATTCCGTTTCCTATTAATCATCCCAACACTAATAAAAAATAAAAGACAAGTGGACAAAACCCAAAGACATCCACAAAAGCTACAAAGAAGGAAAAAAGATAAATTCCAGAAATTCGAATACCATTTCTAAGAAATGATATACGATCAAAATGTGCACTCTATCACGAGCGAAAAATGAAACCGCAAAGCCTCATTTTAAAATTAATAAAATATACGCAGACTCATTTTCCAACCATTTCGCATGTGGAACTGGAAAAAAATAAACTGATCTTGGACTAATTCCCTCTGTAAAATAAATGAAATATTTTTAAGTAAAATGATTAAATAATATATCTTCAACAGAAATATAAGAAAGTAAGACATTAAAGAAAGCAGTTTTCACAGAAATATGTAGAATGACAAATTCGAAATTAGGAGCACTAAACTGAAAAATAATATATAATCCAAATGATTCATGCGTAAATTGTCTATACATTTTTTATCGATTAACCATTTGAATTAATATTATATTTTTATCAAGAAAAGGCGTTAACACATCTTTACTGAACTTAATATCCGTAACAATTTTGACTATTTGATAAGGAATATATAAAGTATACATGTTACATCTACTTATATATATATATATGTGTATATATATATATATATATATATATATATATATATATATATATATATATATATATATATATATATATATATATACTGTGTAAGCAAAATCAATACTTCAAAAAAGGTGTTGATGGCAACAAAAAAATGTATTTCATTTTACGTTACAATTGTTCCCATGCCCGGTCGACAATTTCAAACATTATATTGTTTGAAAATTTCTTCAGACTTTATGAATACAACCGCTCTTGACAATAGAACATTGTTTGAGGAGAAGGGAAAAGAAAGAAAAATTCCCCTTAACGGAAAAAAGCATGTGAGAAACATTTACCCTTGAGGTAACCTCCACGGAAAGCCCATTTAAATATTAATATCTCACCTAATTTCGTACCCTTATTCAAGAACAAAGTGATAATATGTTTCCACAAAAAAAACATTAACCATTTAAAACTTTTTTTATATATCCCATTCCTTGAGTTCCTAAATTAGATTTCACTATTTCTTTATTTCCCATAATTAATTTTTTATAAAGAATTTTATAATTTTTATTTCTCTATTTATAATATGTTTACAACCACCTTGCATTAACGTTACGGTTAATTTTCATTTCGTATATTTACAAATTGTCGTTATTTTAGTACTTAGATTAATACCATTTTAGGTTTAATGTTTAATTGAATATGAGTATAAAGAAAAAGACTGCATTATATATATATAAAACCTTATACAACATTTCGAATAAAGGATTCTAATCTAGTAATCATTATTTAATGTTTTAAAATTCATTATCATTCTAATTAAATATGTTTTCATATCGTTACTATCAATAATTACGAAGGGAGATAATCCAATTATGTTGTTAATTGCTAATAGTTAATTCTGTTGGAAAAGAGTTCAATTTTATTTGCCATAACAGCTAAAGGGAGCTAATCTAGGCCGTTTGATGTTTTCGGTCTAGTGATTACTAGAAAGCGTCTATGATTTAATAATTAATTTAATCAAACAGATCCAGGACATGCTACGATAGCTTATTTCAAAAATTAAATATATAAATTATGTTTTTATTCTGAAAAACTGTTTTTTTTTTTTTTACCCATGGGTTTAACCCACATCTGTTATTAATCAAATAACAGCTTAGGTTGCTCATATCTTCAAAGCCAGAATTATAATTCGTGTGTTGTATTCTTGGGTATCTAAACAAAATGGTATATATCCTCCTATTATTATTCTGACAGCAAAACCACCCAATAGCTACAAATGTGTTTCACTCCGATAAGGAGATGTCTACCCCTGATTTTATGGGTAAAAACATTTAGAAAAAAGAGTAAAGTAAGTAAATAAATAAACCAGCATGGATTCTACAAACTTAAGATGTCAGAGGACAAAATCAATTAAATAAATTTCCAGTCCCCAAATTGCTAATTTTATTTTTTAATAATAATTGCTAGTTTATTGTTAAGTTATTTTATTGATTTGAAGAGAGTATAATTTATTTCACCATTAATACTGCTACAAGTGAATAGAAAAAAAATATATATAGTGGAGAGAAAATTTGACGCAAGCGAGAACAACGCAGGTGCCTATGCATGCGGGCGCACATATGCACATATATTTGCACGCCAGGGCGGGCATGTATGTGTTCCTGTGACCGTTTCTTTTAAGTATATATATGTGCACGTGCGCATGTGTGTACCCGAGGTCACGACCGCTCGTTGACCTTACTCCAAACAATTAACCACAAAATAAAAACTAAAAGTAAATAAACCGAATCAAAGCCCCCCCGCCTCCAAACATAAGCGAACACCCAACAGCTCAATACATACTTACCAAGAAATCACCTCACTAACGAGACGCTAAAAGCTTTAACACTAAGACTCGAATTTTAAAGTAACTCCCCCTCCTCTAACCCCCACATATTCCCCTTCCCCTCATGTTTCCCTATACCCTCAGCCACACAAGAAATGAACCTCCCAGACCCTCCTCCACAAGGTCCTTAAACCCCAAAACTAACATATTATCGACATACACAACGCCCCCAAATTCCCTCCTTGTTCCCTTCCTCTCTTCCTCTTCCGCCCTCCTCGCACTCTCCCTGACCTCATTCACTCTTTCACTCTTTCATCCCAAAATAGCGAACATTTCTGTAAAAGTCTGAGGACGCCACAGGCCGCAAAAAAAAACGGCCGTGTAGCCGAAACAATAATGGAACTTAACAGAAAGATACATATATGTGCATATATATGTATATATATATATATAATATATATACACATATATATTCACATTTTGACTGAATATAAAATGCATACTCTCTCTCTCTCTCTCTCTCTCTCTCTCTCTATATATATATATATATATATATATATATATATATATATATATATATATATATATATATACCAATATGTATGCATATATACAGGATGGAACAATAAAATTATCACTATAGAAAAACGACATGATTCTATTTCGTTTGATGAAAAACTGTTTTCTTTATTATTGCAGACAATCAAATATTTGCCCACTTGTGTACAAATTCCAAGAGTCATCGAAGCTTTCTATAACGTCCGAACGTGGTACAGTGTTCACTGAGCGAGATCAGTGATGCGCCGCTGTAAAACTCCTGCTTTTTACCTATCCAAGTGGCCATCACCCTCAAAATGCAAATCTTGGCGGTCACACTCTTAAAAACAAAACTCAAAGCAATTTCAGGCTACAGTCATGGTAATTTTTGTGGTTTCAAGTGAGTGTTACATCGTGCCACCTCACATCTTCGAAGTTGGCTTGACTGTCAAAAGGAAAGTGTATATGGATGCCGAACCACGTGTCCAAAGAGAACTAGGCTTGGCTTCATAAGGAATGCTACGACTTTGGGCCTTTCTCTTACTGGACCCCGTCTTCCCCGATCTGAACCCGCTGGACTACTTCGTTTGGTTATACACCGAGAACATCACCTATATGATATCTCACAACACCGAAGCCAGCCTGATCGCCGTTATCTGCCGAGTATTCGCGCAGATCTCTCTGACGTTTGTGAAAAAGCTATACATCCAGTTCCAGAACCGTATTGAAACGGTGATTGAGCATGAAGGCGGCTACATTGAATAGATGTCAGCTGTACTACATAATCAAGTTACCTGAATTATTTTTTTCGATATTTTTTTTAAATAAAGCTGAAGTGTTGTTTTCTTTAGCGCGATAATATTATCGATCCACATTAAATACATATTTCACTTGATATAAAAATAAGTGTCCACTTTTTATTGCTATAATCATAGAAGAGGAAAGGAGGAAGAATTTTATCGAATTTAATTTTAATATTTTATTTATATACTAGCCGAAATACCCGTCCTTGACTGGGTTCAAAACAGCCTACAGAAAATGGACTGTTATTGATGAAAGTATGCTTGGTTATGAAAGGAGGGGCTGTAAAAAGATAGGCTATACCCTAAACAAAATATGATTACAGCAAAGATAATTTTCGCGAAAATATATTTTTTATATAAACTGTGTTTCCATTCGTAGCCAAGTGACCAACAAAATGATGTTTCCTTACAAAGAGAAAATATTATATATATAATGATATAAATATACAAGAAATAAATGTTACCATAGTCAATAAAAGTTACTTTTATGGTAGAAAAGTCCATTGATTTGTATTTTTAAGTAGTTTGCATTTTTTGGTTGTATAATTCTCGAACCGGTTTAAAAAAATCAAAATGGCAGCGACTTTAAATAGAGAGCCCCGTTTTCAATTTGATGAAGGAGCACCTGCGCATTCTGTGTTAACAATTTAAGAGAGTTCCGTCAACGTAAGGAATATTTATAAACGTATTTTAATGTTTTCTATTATTTTGTGCTGAAGGAATATTCGATCATGGCATGTGTAGTTTATATAAAAATTCATTTAATGGTTATCGCCTCAAATTTCGTTTTAATTTCGGTTCACTGAAATAATTTCAAGTAAAGAGCATTAAAAACTATTTCAAAACAAAAAAAAACATGAACTGACCTTTTATTGACTATGGTAACATTTATTTCTTGTATATTTATTATTTTCGGGTAGACGTTTGTTGGCCTTTCTGGTAAACAGTCTTACTAAATAATATCGAGGAAATATCGAAAAACAAAGAATCAAAAACAGTTTGAAAAATAAATAAGCGTTACTTACTTTAGTAAAATAATCCGAAACAGCAAAATGGGGTATTTAAAAAGTAAACACGCAATTACTTAAGTTTTTTAAAGCAAGGATCGATATAAATATGAATAAGAAGAGCATAACGCCCTTTTCAAGCAGAACATATTCGTTTCAGGTTTACAGTATTGAAAGGTGTAGTATTGCGCCGTCGGATTTAGGGTTGTACTATTATAATGTAAAGAACACGCAGAAAATGGTGTAATCAACGAAATTCCTTCTAGTACACTGACAAAAATGCTTAAACAAATATATAAATAAAATAAAAAGGTTATGTAAATGTTTGTAAAAAGACACGTAATCACTTGAGAAGGAGTTTTCCTTCTTTTGACACGATAGCAAGTAACGTTCTTATTTTTTATTATTCGGGGATCAAGTTATAATAAAACGTTCTAATAAATTGGACACGTACATTTTGCCACGTCAGTTAATGTTCTCTTTAGATGTTAAATGTTTCTCTTTTTCTACTGGTAAGGTGTATTAAATTTTTACCAGTGTATTTTGGCAATGTGAAATATAAGCATGCAATCTATGATGAGCGCCATAGACATACACGTAAAATTGAAAAGGAACAATTTAAATGCTTTTGGCACCATTTAACATGGGAGAGGCAAATCGTAGGTGTTTACTGTAGCAGACGTTATAATTAAAAATGTAAGCCTGTAAGCGTCGGTAATCGCCTGATAGTTTTACGAATAATCGTAGAGGCAGCATTCTTCAGGCCCACTAATTCTTTTGTTTGTGTTTTTTTTATTATTTGGAAATCTGAAAGTATGCGTGTTTTAAAGGTTCAAAAGTTGCCAGACTCTACTAAAGATTTAAAGCCTAATCTTTCAGAAAAATTGCCCAAAAATGGCCGAATAGATAGCTAGATTTTCACAAACAAATAACCAGAATTGAAAAAAAAAAACGAACGAATCTGTACGTAAATACATATGTATTTATTTATAAATTTTACACGTCATTATTGTTATTTTTGTGTCCTTGTGGAGATAATGATATAATAGCAGAATCTGTGAAACATGTAAAATTCATCCCCGTGACAGCTGGTAGCAGTGCTAAGACTAAATATTGAGAGTGGAAAATGGGAACTCCTTCTTCTGAAGATGATGTGATTGTGATAGTGTTGCACGTAGGATACAATGTATTATTTTATGACAACTGAATCGAATTTTTATATGACATCTTCTGTTGCAAAGCTACGATACTTCGATCAAGAGGGGAATTTCTGCAGTCATTTTATTATATATGGGGATGTAGTAACACAAGAACTGATGAAATTGTGAGAGATGTTTTTTAATTAGTGTGTTCCTGTATGGTTTCGTGTTTCGTTTGTGCTTGGTTCCTCCGATTGCTATTTGAATGCACTTTATTCTAGAAAATTGCCCAATATTTTTATTGTGCTATATTTCTTGTTATTGTAAAGATTTTCATGTTTGCCCACTATAGAAAAGGCAAAATAGTATTGCCCATTAAAGAGGAAATTATTTTGTTATTAACGTACCAGTTTAGTATTTTGTCGTTGCTAGACACTAAGTAAGGATATTAAAATAAGACAAAGACAATGGCTCATCAATAAACAAAGTAAATGTGACGGTTGAAAAACTAACACAATTATTATCACGTGAACGGTGATTAAATATCTTATAATAAAATGGCCAGTTTGTGACAACATATACCAAGTTATTTATTAAATAAACTATTCGTAAATGGTACAATTCAAAAGTGATATAAAAATGCGCATGTACCATAATAAAATTGTATAGCAAAATTTCAAGTATATCAGTAAATTAGTTTAGTCAGACTACATATAAGTAACATACGAAAAATGACAAATACACACACACACACACACACACACACATATATATATATATATATATATATATATATATATATATATATATATATATATATAATAAAAGCATTCAGATACCTCGATGTCGGTTCAGTGCCGGACATTGTTAAGAATCAATCCGCATATAATAACTGTGACACAGGACCAAAAGGTTTGCCATTGTATTTCTAAAGATTCTTTTGAACAATAATGGAATGCTTTTACAATTGCTTGTGTAGATGCCCTGAGCTAAGGAAAGAAACGATGTTTACTGATAATATAAGTTTACCCTCGGGTAGGGTCCGCGAATAATGGCGGGCGTATTCAATGAACGATAGTAATTGTTCATGTGTATATAAATACATATCTTATTTATACAGACGTATATACATAAATTCATATATATGTACGTATGTATGTATATATATACATATATATGTGCGTGTGTATGTGTGTGCGTATGTGCGTGTGTGTATGCCCTTGTACTTTTTGACTTCTTTCGAAATGGTAGGTTTTATAGGGAATAACAATTTTACAAGCGATCCTCAATCGTATATATATATATATATATATATATATATTATATATATATTATATATATATATTATATATATATATATATATATATATATATATATATATATATATATATATATATATATATATATACGTACACGTCGGGTGAGAGGGCAGCTTTAGCTTTTGCCGCTCTTCCGAGAATACTTCCATTAATATCGCACCTGGTATTCTAAAATAGTGACTTGTATGGTATTGGCATAGCTCAACTGTTACATATGCCCAGAATGTATTAAACTTCGGTGATCCAACAGGAAGCAGCGGGTAAATAGGTTTCATATTTCAATTATAAAAGCATGAAGTGTTCTGTTGATATTCATGATTAAAATGGTAGATGGGCTGGGGAAGGACGCTACTTCACTGGTTTTCCGTGAGATTTCTTGTACAGGATTGCGGGAATATTATTTCTAACGGTGGCAAAAAAAACAAAAACAAAAAAAAAACAACGCTGGAAACACTATGTTCAAATATAAAGTAGTGTTCTAGCGTATTTACGGGTTGAAAAACTGGTTTAGAGACTGTATATCTAAAACAAAAAAGCGCTAAGTGTGATCAATGTGCAATTATAGAATCGCCTAGATGTCAGTCATGCTCAAACTTGTAAAATTTTACAAAGAGACGGTCTCTTTAAGCGAACGTAAATCTGCTCCAAGACCTTGAAATTTCGAACGAGTACAGTTCACTATATTTAACAAATAACTGGAGCAGAAAGCATGTTTAGAAACAAGCCAGCAGCTATTGGATACTCATATATGTTACGAAGAACTCCGTTCTAATACGTCTTATTAAACTCTATTTCCAATCCTCACGCTATTTTAGCCATGTAATCGTCAGTGCAACTATATTTTAATTGCAAAATTAAATTAGTTGTATCGTTATTGGTAGAAAGTCAAGTCATTTCAAGACTATTGCCATTGACGATTTTGTGATGAAACCAACACCTACGTTGGACACAAAATAACATTGTTCTAATTTTAAGCATAGTTGCTTAGCGAATTTATCCTTTCCTGACTTTACACTAAAACATTAAGTCACTATGTTAACTTTTATTTAAGATAATTTAGTAAATTTCCTAGGGATTACTGATGTAATAACATCGAAATCTGAGCTTTTATTGGATAAAATATCACTAGTTGTTTTGGATTCTTCATCCAAAATTTGTTTTTGACGGATCATATGAGCACTGTGAACGTATCTTAATTATATTATTTTTTTAGGTTTGCAGGTCAACCGAATTCTAACGTATACACAATCCTGTAAAGGTGGGTTTGCGATGTAATGCTGTAAGGTAACTTGTTAGAAGTTTTTGTTTCCATTATATTAAGGAAAGCTTAAGTAGATCTACACTCTCCTTCATAAGTACATTTTAATGCTGCGTTCATGCTTCAGTTAGTATTAAAGAGGTTATGCGTCGTCTACATATCGAAAGTAGAATAACAATTTTATAAGTCAGGGTAATAATTGTTTCTCATACAAACCTACAAGAATATTCAACATTATTAGCCCCAATACCGAACCCATGTATATGCTATCTATTTGTTTATGTATTACATCATTAAATAGGAATTCAACATATGTAGTGGCAAACATTATTAACGTTACGAATGTGATTCCTGTATTTGAAGAATGCGATAACTGGCTACGATATAAAAAAAACAACACATATAGCAATTGGTTCTAAAATAGGGATGCAAGTAAATAGATCGCAAATGCCATACGAGCGCATAAAGTCATCAATAATATTTGGATTTTTCGATAAAGCTTGAAAAAGGAAACATATTTTAGACATTAATTACTTTACCTTTCTACTATTGACTGTGAATAATTAATGCTCCATTGGAACCCTTCTTTTGTGAATGGCACTATTGCAGAAAGAATGGGATATCCCTCTCATTAAAAGGGATACCCCTCTCATTAAAAGGGATACCCCTCTCATTGCTTTTAGCATAAAGATATATTCGTCTGATTACTTTGAGCAGGCGATATAAACTTAGAAAAATAGAACCTTAGAGTGTAATTTCACTAGTTATATTCGAAGATAGTACTTCAATTTTCATCGATCTGTTGATTAGTTTTTTTTTCCTGAGCTTTAAATGGGTTCAGTTTTACATCATTTCTGTGTAATTCAGTAAGACTGATATTTTTCCATAAGGAATTACGGATTAATTCAAGCTCAGTTTGTTGTAAAATAACTATTCACGCATGGGTAACTTTCTTGACATAATGATTTTATTGAAGGAAAATATTAGTAAATTTTATTTAAAAACTGATTATATGTTGACTACCGATATTTCCTTATCGACTTATGACATAAAAGTGGTAATGACTTTACACTAACGAACTTTGCACGAAGTATAAGCATAGGAAGACGCATAACTCTTTTAAGTGTAAACTCATTCTTGAACAAAAAATCGTACTTAAATAACTTGAATTAGAAAAGCTTGTCTAGGAAAATAATTAATCCAGTCATGGTCAATAGAAATGTTGTGGTATTTTAGTTTACAGACGGAAAAATATCCCTTCAGAAAGTTATTCAGTATATTATATAAAGCGACCCCTACATTTGATTAGCTCGTTATAAACACACACTATTATGAACAGAATCATTTAAGAATTAGTGGACATAGACGAAAATTACTTTATCCAATTCTAGATATCTGGGCTCGTGTCATAAGGCAAGAAACGATATATATATATATATATATATATATATATATATTATATATACATATATATATATGTGTGTGTGTGTGTGTGTGTGTGTGTGTGTGTGTGTCTGTGTCTGTGTCTGTGAATGTGTGTGTAAAAGTATTAACGGTCCATCGATATTACGAAGCGAAAAACACTTTTATCTCATTTTTAATTCTGTACAGCAGAAATTCCTTTCCGTTAATATTAGTGGACATAGACGAAAACTACCTTACCCTATTCTAGAAATCTGGACTCGTGTCATAATGCAAGAAATTATGTATATATATATATATATATATATATATATATATACTATGTATTTATGTGTGAGTCTGTGTTGTGTCTGTGTGTCTGTATGTGTGTGTTTGTAAAAATGTATGTGTGAAAGTATCAACAGTTCATCGGTATTACGAAGACAAACAATTTTCTTTCATTTTGAATTCTGCACAACAGCCAAGTCTTTCCCTCATTACTTTCAAACATAGAGATACCTCAGTAGTGCTATTTGGAGAGTGGGAAAGAATGTATAGTATCGATGGCGTTCAGAATATCAGTGTACATGCATAAAGGAATCTATGGTTCTCAAACGTAGATATATCAAAGATAAAGCAGGAAAGAGTATAAAATTATATATATAAAAAAAAACATGGCAAAAACATTAATGTTGACATGCACGCTCGCTGTAATTTTCCTTCGTCTTTCACATTATCTTCATTCGATCTCCTAATTTCAATAGGGTCATCGATCACTGAAGACTCCGCCATCAACGAACTTTGGCATTGTATTGCACATGAGTGAAATACTGTGGCCATAACTGTATGTTTGCACGCTACAAAGTCATGGAGACTTGGTAAAAACGAGTCTTTAAGATGACATGATAAGGTTCTCTCGCATCTTGTAACAGCGTCACAAATCATGGCCTTATTAACACATATTCATCAAGTTTCATGGACATATATTAGACTATCGTAATGCCGTTATTCTATACATGGCTCAGCAGAGACGTGGACACATACGCACATGTTGAAATTAATATGAAAAAAATACATAGTTACGAAGGGTCGATTGCACTTAAGCATGTATGTATACGTCATAGTTTCACATAGTTTTCAAAAATTTCCCAATTCTATTTTACTTTTAAAAACGTGTCTTCAAAAAGTGTGACCATCTTTTCCTTTAATGTATATATATATATATATATATATATGTGTGTGTGTGTGTGTGTGTGTGCGTGCGTGTGTGTGTGTGTGTTGCGTAGTTCGGAGTGAACAGAGTTTTATAATAGTGTTCAAGAACTTTCTGATTTTAATACTCGAATTTTAATCGACCTATATCGAATTTTCATCGACTATATATATCACCTAACCCCGTTTACTGTGTACTTTAGTTTTCATTTTTATTCTCATTTTTGCTTCTGCGCACTTTTACTTCAACACCTGAAGATGATTCGTGGACGAATCGAATGAGCTCGTGACAGCAAAACTTATGGATTTAAAAAAAATATTTTTGATTTCGATATAAAACAGATTACACATAAAATCGAAAAATTAACAAAAACAATCATACAGCAAGGTGTCTCCGTTGCATTTACTATTTGCTTGAATATATATATATATATATATATATATATATATATGTGTGTGTGTGTGTGTGTGTGTGTGCGCGTGTGCATGTGTGTATGTGCATGTGTGTGTGCGTGTATGTTTATATAAATACATTTTTCTGGTTTCTTATTTATTAGAGCAGATATGCTAAATAATAGATAATTGCATAAAAACAGCTTACATGTATATATAAAAACACTTTTATGTACATAAAATATTTATATGTAACGCACATTTACTCTACATTTCCATGTATATATATATATATATATATATATATATATATATATATATATATATATATATATATGTTGGGTAATTAGTATTGTAAAAGTTAATTAGTTATTATAGAATTATCTGCATATATATCTATTTATCTATGATATGCTTAAAATAGTTTTATTGGGAGTTATTTATTGTTCATAGAATTAAGTGTAACAATGTATTTCAGCTGATAGGTTCATATAAGTTAGCCAAGTTAAATATAAACAAAATAAATTTGGGCAAGCAGACGTAGAAAGGGGTACGTGTTCTTTTGAATTATTACGTAACGAAACTGAGGTAAGAGCTCTGGAAGTTTAGAGTCGGCAGTTGGAGTTTGATAACCATAGTGAACAGACGACAGTGTTGAGGTCTAGTCACACAGGTGAATAGACTTACTCGACGGCCGGTGACCGGACTGAAGGAGAAGAATCGTGTAGAAGAAATGCAGGCCCTTTGAAATTATTTGATACAACTGAAATAGATTTATATTATACAAATATAAAATGTTGTTCTTGTGGTTTGCACAAACGAGAGAACAGATGTCTCAATTGAACTGTGCTGGTCGTTTCATGATTGCGCACAGAACTCAGCATGTGAAGATACAAGAACTCTTCAAGAAAAAAAAAATCATGAGCATATATTATTTTTCTCATATATGAACTGTAAAATATACTCGTGTTATAACTCTGATAATCCATGACTTACTTTACACGTCAGTATCATATACCTGGCTAAACAATAATACACACGATTAATACATTTTATTACAGATGTTATAAGATGTCATTAACAAAATATCAGACCCAATATATAACATATGATACGTTTTTTTTTATATCTCCCATCGTACGAGACAACATAAGTATGTATGTATATAATACTTTCTATTTGTTTTACATAAATATTTATATGTGGCTACCCACTGATGGGCGTGTTGTGATCAACCAGTCACAGTTAATTCAGCTTATTCTGATCATAGAAAAGTTGACTCCATATTAAAAATGGGAAAATATTAGAGCCGATATTGAGTAAAACAACAGTCACGCGAAATTCAAAAATAAAATTAAAATCGCTATTGAAATAAGTGAAAAGAAATGAACAGGATAATATGAAAACAAATTAAGCTAATCCATTATGATGCATATATAATTAATGATTTTCATTTCCATGTTATGATAAACATTAACATTTCATTATTAAGAGTCGAGGATTAAAGCTCAAAAATTAGCATGAAAAAGTAGAGCAAGAGCACAATAAATGGCAGATATTTATCAAAAGTCAAGGGAAATAAGAAAGTTGAAGAGAAATCCTATATATATAGTGTAATAAAAAAAAAACTTCGCTATTCTCTAAATATCAAGATCTCTTTGTTGGACATTTATTTATTTCAAAAGATATTATAATATTGTTCGGTTTTCACCTAAACACTCTACGAAGTTATGTCATTACTGTATGTTTAGTCCCGTACTACTCAGATGCTCACCTTAAAAAAAACATCTTGAACAACTTACACCAGTCATACAAGCGACACAAACTTCCATTTTTTTATTACGAAGATAATGATCACATTGTATTTATTTTTACTCTTTTCAATTAATTTCCCATAGTTGTGTATTGTTATTATTGTTATATTTATGTTTTTATTTTAAGTTATTTATGTACATATTTTTTATTTATTTATTTTTATCTGAGATTCACTTTAAATTAAATTAATTGCTTTATTCATAATTTTTCTACGTTTATATATATATATATATATATATATATATGCATACATACATACACCCTCACACACACCACACACACATATATATATATATTTATATATATATATTTATATATATATAATATATATACTATATATATATATTTATATATATATATAATATATATATATTTATATATATAATATATATTTATATAATATATATATATAATATATATATAATATATATATATAATATATATATATAATATATATATATAATATATATATATATAATATATATATATATAATATATATATATATATATATATAATATATATATATAATATATATATATATATATATATATATATATATATATATATATATATATATATATATATACTCCACAGAGGTTTACATCCATGAGGAAAAAAATTAATAGTATTCTAATTGTGCTTACATACTTGCTATGAAATTATACTTATGGTAAGTCAGCTGCATGCAGTGAGAAACAACTTTAGATACCTGATAACGGCCAGCAGCCTTTATCTATGTTCTATTTATGTATAGAAATAATCATGCACTATAAAATATGGTTTAGGCGGTTCAAAAATTATTGTGCTAATGATTGTAACATAGAAACAAAGCTATATTTTTAATGATATACTTAACTTTTACCTCTCTCTCTCTTTACATGTATCGAATGTGTGTACATATATATATATATATATATATATATATATATATATATATATATATATATATATATATATACGTATCATAAGTATACGCACGTGGTGGTGCTTATCAATGGAATTCTTTATTTGGCCAATAAACTCTGGAATTTTGATTCCTTACTCCGCCCACCCATCTCATCACTCCTCACATACTGCCGGCTTTAATTGAAAATCATATGGAACTCAAATATTATTTCGTATATATATTATAAACACCACATAAACCATTTTCTCTTACATATGAGCTTTCATTTTTAGAACAAATAAACATGCTTCGACATAGTTGTGCCTTCACTCGCTTCATGACAAGTCTGTCTATCAGCCATAACCTCTTTATGGACACGCATATTTCCGCTTTCAATAAAAATGTGTTTCTTGTGTTCAGGCCAGTGTTGCTGGTCGGTTTTTCCGCTTGTTTAAATTTTCGATGCGTACAAATTAATGTTCGGGTTTCCGATTCTTTCAGAAATATTTGTGTGGGTTTTTTTTTACTAGTTTTGTCTTAAACAATTCGGTTGCTATATTTTCGATATACTAAGGATAGTATGATATCGAAAATTAAAAGGTGTTATTCATGAGTATTGACGATAAGTCTAACAAATCAAATAGTCACACTTTGCTAGCAACCAATCAGAAACAATATTGCTCCATAAACAATATTGAATCCTAAGAATTCCAGCACATTCGCATTCCAACACAAGAGAAACCTTTTGCTCTTTGCCTACTAAATTATAAAATCAAGCACCTGTACAGTATATCTACCCATTAAAAAACATCATCGTGTACAGAATAGCTACACACCAGAAACACTTTGGAAATTAAGCATTGCTTACAATTCAAGATAATCCATGCGACGGTTTCTATGTTATTCCCCGCCATCCTAATACAGGGTGACCCCCCCCCTCAAGAAAAGAAGCTAAACGGAGGCCATCTAGAACATATGCTGTAGAACGGAGAAAAAAAAAGGCCAAAGGCCCTATTGTTATGATGTGATGTTTTGAATATAATAAATTAGTTATCACCAAAGCTTTATTTCATTCGGACAAAACACTTATAAACTGGGTCTAATTAGAATTGGGGCCCTTTTGGGGGGGGATCACCCTCTATTAAAAAAAAAAAAACATTGATAATTATCCTGCAATCGTATGAAAACACATCGCTCGGTATTTAGTCATGATAGAATATATTGAACAGAAAAGATAATACAACAAAAAAAGTGGAGGTATACGTCAGCCGAATACTAATATGTATACTTTGTGTATAACTTGCTATGGTAAAGATAACGTACTAAGGTTCAGATATATTCACCGGGTCTTTATAGTAGGTGGAAGAGTTCATTATTATAGCGAGGGTGGAACCACAACATTTACGTAATAAGGATATTCTTTCAGTCGTCGTCAAATGAAGATGGCTGACCATGATTACTATTTTTGTCACATGATATGTATTCTATTGACTCTAATGAACATGTTATTCTCTTGATAACATATTATTCCGTTTATATTTTATCCTTCCGTGTTTCGATCCCTCGACGTCATTTTTTATTTATTTATTTGTATCTCACTGAAATCACCTATTAAAGTGTATTCTTCTAAATAATTCAATTCGATGATAATTTCCTATTTTTTAATGTTATTATTCATTACCGTATGTATATTTCTGTTTTCTGAATATATTATTTTATTTTGTTATATAATATGTCTATGCTGTCACCCCATTCCTCATTTACCTCGAGATCTGTTTAAATATTAATTGTATACTCGATTTGTAGTCTCTCTATATTGTTCTGTCTTTCGTGATTTAAATTTCCGACACTTAGAATTTTCTTCAAGGGATTTCAGGGCATATTCTAGGAATTGCATTGTTAGTTTTCCTATGTATGTCGGTAAGTTTTCTTCTTATTTTTATATTTAGTATTTGAGATTCTGTACGCAGTATGCTCTCGGTGCAAAAAGCAGCGCTGCGTCCAAAGAGCCGGAACCGAATTTAAACATATTTTCTTTAAACGTTAACAAGAATAGTTGCATGTTCTCTCTGCAATCAGGAAAGAAATTTAGGATAGCCGTTATCTTTTTTTACCAGAATCGTGATCGAAAATCTAAAATGCTTATTTAATCACACGGTTAAAAGCAGCAGTGCGTTATATATATATATATATATATATATATATATATATATATATATATATATATTTTTATAAAGTAATAGGGTTCGTGTGTTTCTGTCTGTGTGTACAGCTCTCCATCATCAACGAAATATAAAGGAGGTAAGAGGGTAGATCTCTCCTGGTAGAGAAACATTAGAACCCATTTTAGGATGTTTCTGTTATAGGAAACATAAGAATCTTTGCCTAATTTCTTTATATACTATTCTACAAACCACCCCCATATCGAATGACTTATGCTCATTTGCATATCACATTATATTAAATCTCTTTAACTAATTACCTCGACCTTATTACATATTGGAAATATTCTAATCATTTCAACTGTACTATTTACAAAATCTATTTAACATTTAATCTATCTATCTATATATCACATTATATTAAATCTCTTTAACTAATTACCTCGACCTATATATCTATTAAAACAGAGATGTGTGTGCCACAGACGATTTCTGATTGGTTAATCCAATAATCACATCTCCTAAAAAACAATCGTTTCTACGCTCTTACCTTTACCATAAAATATTATGGCTTTATTTATTGTCCATCTTGGAAGGGTTTAATTTTTTAATAATTTGTTATTTACAAATTAAAAAAATACGAAACTATTATACGAAACTAAACTACACGAAACGCGCACACACGCACACACACACGTTCACTACCGTCACGTTGTTATGGCAACCAAACCCGCTGACTTTTGGCCTTTTGGTCAAGATCAAAGTGTAGTATCTGTTCTTCAGATGCTGCACTTCATTTTCTTGTTCTCTTTCGTTAGAGGAGACATCCTTCACGACTGAGACAATTTTTATTTTTGTACCTTTTCTCCACGTTAAAAAACGACCCTGGTGTCTAACTCTGTCGCGTGGGGAGGCATAGTAAATAGGTACATAAACAGTAAACACACACAGTAAATGTGATTTTCTTCATTTTCTCATTTCACTCGTGGTCTTAAATTCATTTCGGGTTTGTATTACTGTACACATAGATTCGAATAAGTTGCCAAAAAACAAATATATAACAAATAAATGTTATCAAAGGCAAGATAAATTACTTTTCTACCAAACTGGATATATTTTTCGTGTTTTTATTCAATTTAACATGTTTATTCAGCTCGAAAAGCATACAGTGTTTACCGATGTATTGGAAAATTCAAGATGGCGGCCGATTCTCTCTTTAACACGGTAAGTTTGGAAAAAGGTGTAATAAATAAAAAACCGGTTAAAATACTGTTAAAAACTCGCTCAATATATGTTACTGTGACATAGGTTGACATATATTCGGCAAGTTTTTAATAGTATTTTGTATAGTTTTTTTATTTATAACACCTTTTCCCAAACTTACGGTGTTAAAGAATGTGTGAGACGCCATCTTGAATTTTCCAACACATCGGTAAACACTGTATTCTTTTCGAGCTTAATAAACATGTTAAATTGAATAAAAACACGAAAAATATATCCAGTTTTTATCGGTTTTTTACCTTCTCTGCAGAAGTACAAAAAAAAACAAAAAAACGGAAGGTACTTTTACAGAATGTTAAACTAACCCTAACCGATGTTTTATGTTTAGTTTAGGAAAAGTCAGAAGAAACAAAAGTCATTATTGCATGAAATATACGTATTTAGTTGAAGTATTGTTTATGTCAATTCTTTCGAAGAAATTTAGCAAGAATACCTGTAAACCAGGAAATCGGTAAAATGTCATCATGGATGAATACTTGTCTATTATAATTTCTACCCTTGACAAAAACTTAGCCATAACAAAAGAGATTTATTGTTCAGATTGTTTTTGAAATTGATTTCTAAAAAGATATTTTATAAATAAAATCGACTTTAAAATTAAAGACTTAAATTACAATAATTGAATTTAAACATTCTTATTTCAATATTTGGCACATAACACCTGCAAAAATGATCACAATGTCAGGATTCCATTTTATTTCAGAATCGATGGCAAATTGTGTAGATTGATATCTCATTATATTAAATACTAATATTTAACATTAGTTTATCATTTAAGCCGATAAAAAGCCCTTTTTTTTCGAGTCATAAAAGGATTTGGAGTTTCCTAATCAAACTTTCGGGTGCAGTTGCACGCTCTCAAAATAACTAAAGTGTTGGCTTTAAAAAAATTGGTTCATTAAAACTAAACAGGTTTAGTTTTAATAAAAAAAAAAAATAAAAAAAAATCGCTTTGGTAATTAGATATGTCGTATGGTTATCCCTAATCGCTGAATAAAACCGCTAACGAGTTGGATGATTACGACATAAAATTAAACTCGGGTTCTTGAAACGGAAACTTCGTTTGTTTTTGTTTTTTTCTTATCAATATATTTACATTGTTATTTTGTTTTCATTTTCAATCATTCGAACAGTTTTCTTTTTCAAGTAATCCAAGTTACAAAATTCCCACTGTTTACTATGCTAAAATCACAATGACTAATGTATACCTATTAACCCTTATCCTTGAGTGGCCTCTGGCCTTGATAAGTGGTGACACCCATGTAAAAAAAAATCACTCGAACAGTTTTCTTTTTATAATGTACAGTTTTAAAAGTTTAAAAACTATATAGTTTTTACTTCAGGAAAATTAATGGGTCAGTTTTTACGATGTGCCCTGTTAAAATACTGTTAAAAACTCGCTCAATATATGTTACCGTGACATAGGTTGACATATATTCGGCGGGTTTTTAATAGTATTTTGTATAGTTTTTTTTATTTATAACACCTTTTCCCAAACTTACGGTGTTAAAGAGGGTGTGAGACGCCATCTTGAATTTTCCAACACATCGGTAAACACTGTATGTTTTTCGAGATGAATAAATATATTACATTGAATAAAAACACAAAAAATATATCCAGTTAGGTAGAAAAGTAACTTATCTTGCCTTTGATAACATTTATTTATATATTTGTTTTTGACTATTTTTCGAATCTATGTGTACAGTAATACAAACCCACGATATGAATACTCACGTTGTTATATATATATATATATATATATATAAATGAGATTATAGCAGTTAAAAAAACATTTTTAAAACACACACACACACACCTTTTTCAAAGTGATCAGAAATCGTATAAAAGTAAAAAGGGTAAATTTTTACTTACTTTCCAACTTAATCACCTTTAACGTGACTTTTACAGTTTTTTTTAAATGGAATTCATTTACCCATACAAAAGAAATGTAAATAAATCCATAAATAAATATTATAAATGGTTTATTTTAATACTTGCCAGGATGCGGAGGAAAATGAATGAAGGGGGAGGGGAATAAAATAAAAACATTTTGGAAACAGAGTAAGTTTGAAAGAATTGCTTTGCACGGAAAGAAATTAATGAAAAAAAGAAAATTAAAATTTCTTTTCTTTCTTGATTTTTTTTTAGTTTTTTATGAAAAAGGAAGTCAAAATTAAGACTTTAAAAAACAATTTTTATTAAGTCGTCAGGTCTGTAAAAAAAAAGACGTGGAATAATAAATGTTTTCTAATACAAATTGTTTTTACTTATGTGTTCATTTGTCTCTTTGAAGTTCGTTTGTTTAATATATCGGTTTGCAATATAATTTTGTCATTCTGTCAGACTCAAATTTTTAATCTATATATCTATAAAAGTGAAAGTGTGTGTGTGTGTGTGTGTCTGTGTACATTTCCCTACGAAATAACTCTGTCAATTTTTAGTCTACAGACTCGAAATTTGATATACAGGGTACTGAGATTTGGAAAAATCTATGTGATCGGTTTTTAGCCAGAAATTTGGCGATTAAGGGGTCAAAGTTCAACGATTTGAGCTTTGAGAACTCTACCAAACTTCTCCGAGAATTTTGGGTCTACACACTTGAAATTTTAGATATAGCTTCCGTGGACATGGATCTAACTTAATAACTTGATTTGAGCCCAAAACAATAAATTTTCAGGGGTCATAATAGGGGTCAAAGTTTAAAAAATTACCCTCTTTTTTGCTCAGCATACACCTCCAAACACCTGAGCAACGCCGAGCACCCATGCTAGTATATATATATATATATATATATATATATATATATATATATATATATATATATATATATATATATATATATGTGTGTGTGTGTGTGTGTGTATATATATATATATATTTAAAATATAATTATCTACGGACACGTGTTTCGTCGTCTACCGCTCATCAGAGTGGCTGAATCTAGCGAGATAATAAATCTGGAGTCCATGACAAGTAATATAAACATCTACCACAAGGCTATTTCGCATGACTGTTGAATGTATCGCGTTTTATGTAGATGTTTGTTGTTCTTGTTCTTGTTCTTGTTGCTATTTTGCGATAATGTTTTAATGAAATAAATTATTCATACGAAAGTGGATTTTTACAGAAATGAGAGTTGGGAATTATTTTCCCATTACCCACTTTGTTATTCCCACATGGGAAACGGCACATATATAGTAAAAATTTAATTGGCCACTGATATAGAGATATAATTCTTAATCTTACAATATACTTTATGACATTTTTCATGCCAGTAAGGATGAGGGTGATTACAATAAGTTAAAGGGGAATTAGATGGAAACACCTAGTTCATATTTACTTTACCTTCCTAAGAGGGTAAAAGTAGACCGTTTTTAATGTGGAGAAATAAAACAAATCTGATCTTATCCCGAAAGTCCATAAATCTTAGCCCATGGTATTTGAAACCTAAAGGTTTCCAATTAGAAAGGGAGAAAAAAAACAGAATTTTACACTAGTAAAATCACCTTCATACTTTTTGACATGAAAGTATAACTTTAATTATTATTTTCATATCTTTTTTTATAATTGTCCCTGTTAATTGGCTAGTGCTTTATCTACCCAGACAATTAACCCATTTTCTCTGACAAAACACCTATTTCTATAAGTTAACTTTGTTGTATATATATATATATATATATATATATATATATATATATATATATATATATATATAGATATATATATATATTTACTGAGGATCTCTAGGTATCAAAGACCAGAGTCCACTCGGGGATAAAGGTTAAAGAGTGTACAGTAGTCAACTGGACAATATAATAATCGATAATAATGGAAATTCGATAAATTTGTTAACTTAAGTGAAACGAATCATCAAAAACTTGTTTACGTTGAACTTGAAGAAACCCATATTGTGGTCAGCTGGAAAGTAGGAAAACGGAAGACAGTTTCACACGCGTGCAGTTCTAAGAAGATTTGTTCATGGAATCAACGTTTAGGTTTAGACACAGATAAAGAGTTGGGGGAACTATTGATAGTGTTTTCAGATAAACGAGTGTTTCTTGTGAAAGTTTTGCGAGAGGGGTCGATAGATTTAAGCTTAGTCGAGCACTTGCCATGAAAATAACGATAAAGCAAAGAAAACACACAACATCTCTTCTATTAGAAAGAGGTTGCAGGGAAGAGAAAAGGCATCTTTTACGAGGTTACGAAGTTTATTTTAAACTCTATCAAGACAGGATAAGTCCTATCTAGCAGCTCCTGTCCAGATGTGGCAACAGTACTCCATCCTTGGACGTACCTGGCTCTTAGGTACATACAGAATTGCATCAGCGGAGAGATGTCTACAGTGGTCTTGGCAACGGATTTGATGTATGTGTTACATTTCAGATCAGAAATAGAGCTCAAGCCGAGAAGCTTCTCAAAACATAACACCTCCCCGAGACGAGAACCATTCATTTCAATTGATGCCCGATGAGGATCAGAGCGTTGATGATGTAAAGATAAAAGCTCGGTTTTAGATGCATTGAAAGTAAGCAGTCACTTCTTTCCCCATTGTACTACATTCCCAAGATCAGAGGAGAGAAAATTGGAGAGAACTTGGTCGTTTAAGGTCTAAGATTTGCCACCATATATGATAGTGTCATCAGCCACATGTATACGAATGATGTAAGGATGTGATTTGGAAGATCATTAATGTAGATCAGGAAGTGAATTGGGCCCAGGATTTACACCTAAGGGACTCCAGCATTAATACTGGCAGCTTCTGATTTCTGCCCAGCAACCACTACACTTAGAAACCTATCAGAGCGAAATAATTTAATAATTGAGAAGACATTTCCATCTATAGTATAGCTTGAGATCTTGTAAAGTAAACCTCTTATGCAATACCCTATCAAAAGTCTTTAATATGTCAAGAGCAATTGCCCTAGAAAGGTTACCTCCGTCGAAAAATTCGGTAATCCTAGGAGATACCACTGTAAGCACATCTGCTGTAGATCTAGCAGGACGGAAACCATATTGCGTGTCACTAAGAAGGTTGTTTTTTCCTGAGATGGGTCATTACTTCTCTATTTAACACAGACTCTGTCAACTTACTCATGACGCACAGGAAACATATTGCCCTACACGGAGAGGGAGATGATCGATCAACTGAATTCTTAAATAAAGGGAATACTGATGCGATTTTCTAGGGTGACGGGAATCAATTTTCCTTAATACAACGTCTAAACTGCATTAAGCCATAGATCTTACTTGGCAAAAATAGTGAAGAAGAGGGAATAGGGAAAACACAAAAATGATTTCACGTGAATAGATAGTCTGGTCAAAAGTAGAATATCCAATAACGGTAAAATCCAAGAAAATTTGGTTAAAGTTCAGTATTATATATATATATATATATATATATATATATATATATATATGTATATATATATATACATCAGTAGTGAGATAGTCAAATATTACATGTAAACAAAGTTGCACAATTAAATCAAAAGTTACCACAATCAAACATATTTTTCAATACTCTGTATATAATGGAGGAAGCTTAAGTAAACTGAGATTATAATTATATACATGTCATCGGCAACACACGTACATTAACTTAATCTTGAGTTTAAACAAAATAGAAGTAATGCAATACAACTGATCACGCACATCTGCATCTGACACACCTTCATGACAGTGGCTGCTTTCTTATAGTCTCACATCGTCAATATCTATGACAAAAATGAAACGGTCAGGTCATGAATGCATAACTTCAGCCATCATGAGAATGCAATGTTCAACCATTGTTTAAATCATTACACTGAAATTAACTATAGGATAGGTTAATTTTCGCACGTCGCTCGTATTTAATTTGATATTGCTGCAAAAGGATTGACGAAAATAAATATGGGTACATGAATATAAGAGATTAATAGAGGGTCATAAAGTCTGAATTTTAATATATGCTATAAGAATTGATGCGTCTTTACAGTAATAAGTGAATTGCAGATTATTTTTAGATCGTGATGTACCTGGTTGTCTTGAGAGTATGCTCTCAATAATTAAGCGTTTACTTCAATTAGACACTGATTAATTCATCCTGAACGAAGAAGCATGCAAACTAAGTCCGAATTAGAAATTATGATGCACAGCTAGCAAGAAAACACGCAATACTTGATCTTTTAAAGCTGTACTAATTGGAAGTCATGATATATTAAGTAAAAGCCCACATGCTAACACGAGCAATGATCAATGTATACTCACTGAATGAAACAGTATATTGATCAGTGCAGTACTAAGAGAAAAATATTATTGGTTTTGCAGATAAGGTTCAAACCATGTGAAAACAGTTTAAAGTGCATATAACGTATCTGTGTAATTTTATATAAATTGGAATGGAAAATATCTGAGAGGAAATACATTTTGCTTTTTTCACTAATGGCATGTAATACTTAGGAAAAACTATCGATTTGTTTTAATGGCAAGAAATATACATCGATCGCCATATATATTGACTGATATATTGACACATATGCTTTATTTGTATAAGATGGTAGTTAAATCCCATGGTATTGTAGATGTTGGTTTTCAAAACATTACAGCTAAATTATGGATGGAAATAGATGTAATGTTTTACGTGAAAACAGTATATCCAATTTTGGAGAAAGCTTCTCAAAATAATTATGAGAAACAAAACAACCAGAAAATATCTCTTGAGATCAGGTGTGGTTAAATCAGCAAAGAATGAAAAAAAAACGGAAAAACAATTGGCTAGTTGGCACTTAATTAATACTATAGGCGATAATTGTTACAAGAACATAAATCTGAAGTCTGTTTTTTATGTAAGGTGTGGCTAATAAAATATTATGGAAATTATTATATTTTTTTTTTTGTATTTCACCAAGAAATTCACACACTAGACTAAACCGGTTTTGGAATAAGTTTTTTTTTTCAATTTATTTTTGACATCAATACACAGCTGGATTGGTGAATTGCCCAGGTGATAAGATTAAATCGTCACGTTTATACACTTTAATTATCTATAATAAAATCAATTTTCATTGTAAAGCGTATATAACAATATCTTCATGCATTAATTTGCAATTCCATTTCGGGTATTTTTAGATGATATCCGCTTTTCGTTGCAGTATGTTACTTTCAATTAAGTTACTTTCTATATGTATCAATTACATTTGTTAAAAAAGTCTATTTGTTTAACAACACCACATAATAATGAATAAATATGACGTAGTTTAGTTCATATGTAACAGTCAGAAAGATCCCGATCAGAAAGGTTCCTCCTTGTGCCCTTATCTTTCCTGGACTTGATGTTGGGGTTCTTGACGAATGTAGCTAAATTCGGGAATCCCTTTTTAGTTCTGTGGCTAAATTTATGATCGAGAGTCCTTTTGCTAGTCCTGCAATATTCCTACATAACTTTTAAAATATAACATGAATTTTGATGAAATTTTAGGATTTATCTCACCTTAATACAGTCCTTGGATGGTGTAATTTTCAGCTTTTTATAACTTATATTTACTGAAATATTGATTATTTGTAATCTGCAATAAAGCGATGGACACAGTTTATATATTACGTAATTAGAAGATGGTCCAAAATAACCCAAAATGCCGAAATCCATGGAATAATTCATAAATATGTACAAGGAAAAGAGGGTAAATTCTAATAATAATAATAAAAAATAAGATATGCGTTTGACACGGCTGCCGAAACAAAATCTAATTAAGAAGAAGAAAACAAATTATATGGCCATAGGATTAAATATACAATAGAAAAGCAAATGTCAAAATGACCCAGACAAAATTATGTTAGAAGGCGCGAAAATATAGGGCCAAAAAGGCCAACTGTACAGGTTATTACTTAAGAAAATGTCAACAAGTGTTGTTAAAAGACACTAAATGGAAAATAAATAAATAAATTAATTAATTAACATATAAATAAATAAAACATAAATAATAAATAAAATATGAAGTATAAAATAAAACATATTTTTTTAAGGAGAGAGGAATTCCGGTATCTGCAAATTTCTAGATAAAGCAAGTAAGTATATAAGTAAAAGCGTAAAGTTAAATATAAGTAAATATACATACAGGATATGAAAGTGTGAGTAGATTGATATATTAGATAGATAGGATTGCTAGTATTTATAGCTAAAACTGATGATAGTATTTATGTCGAAATAATTTTTTTTTAATCAATATTTGATATTATCATATAAAAAAAAATCTTCATCTTAAGTTTGTGCATTAGGATATCAAAGACAATCTGATCATCTTAGAAATGATGACTGATCACTAGTGGGATTTTTTAAAGAGCAACTGGATTGTCCAGAGATAGTCTTACACTTTCTCTCGTCCCAATCAGCCTGATCCTACGCTATGACAGGGTCAAGACAGCCAGGTTGATTATAGGTGCTGCCGAAAATGCATTACGCACACACCAGCTCATGTTTGTGATATAACGCTGGTCATTAGATTACCCTTATGATGCTATATTTAGAGAAGTAAATAACGTAGGTGTGCACAAATGTATGTTTTGTAAAATAAGTTAAATATATTTTACTATTTTGAGGGGAAATACAATGTTACTCTCACTTTCTACATATTATTTATAAATAAGATTCATCAAATGTCATATTTGATTAGAACTATATGCTAGAAAAATGAGTACGTTATTTCCTTAATCTCTGAAATCCGGTTTAAAATCTGTGAGATGCTTTAGAGCTTTTAATACATTCGACATTGTTGTTAGAGCACACCACGTACACACAAAGAAAGTTTAAAAAGAAACATGTGCAATTTATTCAGTTTTGATTAAAAGCATTTCATTTGTTTTCCAAACATATAAAATGAGGATTGATAATCTATACTATCTGCTTTCTCATTAAGAAATGTTCTCGTATACTGTTTTTCCACAGCTTTTCTATTAATGTCACTTTTGAACTTTGCGATTGAATTTTATTAACATTTTAAAAGGTTTCACTTTCAAATTTCATACAGATTCCCGGGACAAGCAAAAGTTAACCGCATTAGACACGGCTGTCCTGGGGACGTTCTGGAATTACTTGGGCTCAACCGTCATGAGGATAACAAGCAAGCTGAGCACAACAATTATACATATTCTTTTAATCGATGCGAGTAATACGGTAGCGATATTCTTGTTTTCAATTCAGTGTTACTTAAGTTGTGACTCGTTTCGCTATCCGCCTGAAGTGACAATTGTCTCCGCTGCAACAGTTGAACAATTTTGGACTGCTAAGCGATTACTAGAGGTTTTTACTTACCTTAAAAAAGGTATTTTTTCTTTCCTTGCGTTTCTACCCTCGTAACGTGGACTGCCCTATTAACATAACCTGAAAATAAAGGATACCGGCGTTCAAGCTAGAAGAAAATAAAATTAATATACATGGGAAATGCACTACACCCAAAAAAGATAATGTTAAACAAAGTTAACTAAAAAGCGAAGAAACTATAAAGGACTTGGAAATATCAGAACATGTGTTGATGAGAAAAATATCTGGAACTCGCAGAATGCATAACATATGACACAAGAGGATGATTGTTGCAACAAGCAGACCAGAAAAATTAATAATATGATAAGCAACAAAAACGAAAATAAAACTACTGGAAAAGAGAAACTGCTACAAGGACAATTCCTAACACTGACTAGAGAAGAAAACAGTATCACATTACGAGAAATATTAACGTTAGCAGAAGTGCTATTGACTTTAGCACGGATCAATGCGACAAATATAAAGAATATTAACGCTAAAATAGAAACAATATTGCGAAAACAATAAATGTAGGATCTGTGATTTATTAGACGAGACAGTAATTCATATAACAAGTCAATGTGCCAAAGAAAAATAAAAGTGAATCTAAAACCAGAAATAATAATAATAATAATAATAATAATAATAATAATAATAATAATAATAATAATAATAATAATAATAATTCTGATTTCGTTTATCAACATCTCTCTGGATAGAGATGGGATTCATTTAATCTTGGCTTCACACCAGGAGCTTCAAAGATCAAGGGCTTTCCAAAGGATGTTAGTGGTACCTATAATTGCAGAGGTCTGAATGCCGCCTAAAACATCGGTGATTTGTAGTTTTTCAATTGCCCTTCTAGACGACTTGATACTACTCTTAGTGTAACAACTACGACCGGGATTATTTGTGTTTAAACCCCGTGTATACGCCTTATCTCCAAGGCCAATCAAGCATGATTGCCCCACTTCTCATTCTCCTTCTCTCTCACATTCCTGTTCCGGGTACTGAAAAGTCTACAATCTGCCAGTTTTTTAGACCTTGTCAATGACGACCAAATCTGGACGATTATGTTCTAATTGCTTGATCGTTATGACACCATACCTCTACCTTTCCATCCTCACTTGTGTTCACTACATCAGGCCCCTCCTCAAACCATTTTTCAGTACACTTCACCCCAAGCCTCTTACCCACCTCCCAATAAATCCGGAGTCTGATGCGATGGTGTCTTTTGCGGTACTCTCTCTGGGCAGTCCACTACAACCTGCTGCAAGGTGCGCACTTGACTCTGAGGTCTTACCATAAATCCGACATTCTGCAGCAGCTTCCTCTCCTAGAACCACTTTTCTGAACAATCGTGTTACAAAATAATAATAATAATAATAATAATAATAATAATAATAATAATAATAATAATAATAACAATAATAATAATAAATCTCTCTATGTGAAAATGAAAAGACGGTGATTATGGCTGGTTACTATAAAAGAATGTGTAAATAACTGTAAACAAAGATTTAGAAAAATGCAAAATTCAAGAAAGGAAAAATAATGATGGCTGCATCAAGAGACCTTACAGAAATAAACAAAATAGGAAGACGAGAAGATGAAGAAAGTAAATTTGGAAGAGAGATAACTACACGTTGAAATCGTAAATATTACACAAGATGAACTAACGAAAATACATGAACATGACTATAAAAATGGAATCCTTAACAGGGAAATTGAATCCCTAATGGCAGCCGTACATAGTAAAACTATTAAAACCAACTACATCAAAGCAAGGATTTGCAAAACCCAAAAAACCGCAAAGGAAAACATTGTGAACAAAAAGGCGAAACAATAAACTGCAGAATAAGTGAATGCACCCAACTAGCACAAAAAGAAATAAAAATAGATATGATCAAGTGGGCAAAGCACTACATTAACAGTTATGCAGGCAATTACATCTTTTAAACACTGACAAGCAGGCATCGGCAACAGTACAAGAAAATGAAAATCATAAAACCATATATGACATAGATATACAAACGCCTTAACCGATTCAAACAAGAAACCTGATGGTATAATAATTAACAAAAAGGAAATATCTAGCCAGATTGTAGATTTCGCCGTTCCAGTAAACAAAAGACTAAGTAGTAAAGAAACCACAAGCAGGGCAAATACATTTTTTAAATTGTCGTGAACACTAAGATACTTCAATCAAAAGTTAAATATAAACAGGTACAATTATAGAGGAATAAAAGGCGGACCAAAGAAGGTATAGGGTGTTTAAACCGTTACATTCTGTTTAGCTTAGATTTGCGGTTATCGAAAATATGACAAGTGCAGACTTTTGTTTAGGCGCCACTGTATAACTGATAACAATAATGAACACTGCGGAAATATCAAAGACAATGCTTGAATTAGGAGCTATACACCCAAACTGACATAAACCGCAAATAGATATAATATTAAATCGTGAAAACTTAAACGGTATATTTGAAAGTAAACATCCCTTCGCTCCTGTCTTCCCCTTTTTTACGTGTTTGCGTGCATGTCAAATAAAATGGAACCACACCAAATAAGTGAGGAGTGCCAATGAGGAGGGACAGATCGAGGAGAAAAAAATACTAGCCAGACCTCTGTTGGGTGAGTGCAAAAGGGCTGGAATCATAAGGAGGCTTATTCTCACCCAAATTCCAGTGAATACGAATGGTCTCTGTCAGCGAGAGGTAAATGGTGAGCGACTGTTACAATATCACAAATTCGTCTGCAAATGTTATCGAAGGTGGTGGAGAGTACTGGCAATATGAGTCACTCAGACTCGAGATTACACCAAAAGTTGTTCTCAGACATAATTTCTGATGGCTTGTGTAATTGCTTATAGTGAGGAAAGTAATACCTAAATAACAACAACAACAAAAAATAAAACAATAATAGTAATAATAAGTGTCGTCACAGACTGACACCAGACCACGTCGAGAAAAATTAAGTAGGATGAAAAAAACTAGGAAAGAACGCACTAACCAGACCCGCACCGGGGGAACATTTGCGTGTCATATTGCCACGAAAATTCTAGTGAATACTAATGGTCATTGCAATCGAGAAATTAATGACAACTCGATGTTCTTTTAATGCAAACATTTGCACAAAGAGGTGGAGCGTCCGGGGAACATGAGGCGATATGTTATCAGCTAGACTCCTAAAAATTCTACCGGTATTTTCAGCGAGAACTCATAGTAAGTTATAAAAAATAATTATAATATTTGTAGTAGTAGTTACATGAAAAACCGAACAGACAGAGACTGTTACTGATGTAAAACACAAAAGCATATTACATAGCTTATTAAAATTTGAGATTGTAAGTTAAGCCCCGCGCATCTTCCCTCTTTAACTATCGCCATATACTGGTGCCGCCAAAAATTATTCAGAAGTGTTAAGAAATATGAAAGAACCGAGGTGTGAATGCAATAACCAGACATCCGCTAGATTAGTGCAAAAAGACTGAGACCCTGAGAAAGTATAATGGCAGTCAAATTCCAGTGAAGAACAATGTTCGCTGCCAGCAAGTAATCAATGGTAAGCGTCTGTTGCAATAACACAACTCATCTGCAACGGTTATCGAAAGATGGAGAACACTAGAAAATCTTGAAGGAATCGTTGACAATCAGACTTCAGAGAACGTCACATATTGTTCCTACAGAGGTATCTTTGATGAGGACTTGTGTGACAACTTCTAGTGATTATTATTATTATTATTATTATTATTATTATTATTATTATTATTATTAATAATAATAATAATAATAATACGTAAAATCTTGTGTTTGCTACTTAGGGGCAGACAATAAATATTAATGCAAGCAATAGAAACATCTGTTCTGATAAGTGCAGACTGTACGGTTTATTTCTTGAAACAGTGCTACATATTGTTAGTGCATGTTCTCCACATGTTCAAAAAGAATACAGACGTCGTCATAACAAAGTATGTGCCAATCGCATTGGAGTATGTGCCAAAAGTTTGGAATCCAAATGACGGACAAGTTGTTCAAACATCACCTAGAAGAAGTTGTAGAAAGTGAGGATGTTAAGGTTCTCTAGGATTTGATGATTTAATGTGACCAAGAGATAACTTACAGAAAACCGGATATTGTACTCGTGAACAAAAAGGCCAAGGAAAGCCAAATTATTTATGTTGCTTGCCAAACGACATAAACCAAGCATGGAAAACATTACGAAACTACGGAACTATCAGAAACTGACGGTGGAGAATGCTTGGTTGTGGAATAAGAAAATGTTCATCGTGTCAATCAGCATAGGTGCGCTTGGCTAAATTCCAGATGACCTCGAGAAACATTTGACCTCATGTGGAAAAGTATCACACCACCGTACTCCAGAACCAAGTACTGCTTGGTACTGCAAACGTCCTGTTAGATGAAAAGGTTATCCCGTTCTCATGTACGTAAGAATACATACTAGATAAGTGAAAATGATATTAGGATAAGGCTAGGATCGAACCCTGTAGGCAAGTGGTAAAGATAATGGAAATGGAATGTTAGAAATTATTTCGATTATTTATTCTATTAGAAATAGTTACATAGTGTTTATGTTGGAAAAAGAGTCGATTGCCCATTCTTTTTGAAATCTGGATATAAAATATGTCAGTTAAATGGATGCACAATGCGAGTTAAAATATATTGTTTAAAATAGGTTAGAATTAGAATTGAGGAGTCTTTGTTTGCCAAACGTGTGTTGGAGAAAAAGAGGTATAGTCACGTTTGTAAACACGTCTGACGTCGGAGATTTATCAATATAGGGGCCTGATGGTTCGAAGTTAGAGTCAGTCAAGAGTTGAGGAGAGTGAATTAGTTGGAAAGGAAGGGAACGGAGGAAAATAGACGATGTAAATCAAAGTTTGTAATTACTGATCAGTCGATTGAAGAATAATGGAAGAAACTATGATTGTAACTGTTGTCTCGTGTCGTCATTCCTTACAACAAAAAAAGTAAGTGTGTGTTTTATCAGCGTCTTATAACGAACTCTTGTATAACCCCCTTATAAGTATTATGCCCATCATCGTAAGTGAAGTATCTCCTCTTCTTTATATGTGTTAAGAACTTGCATCGTGTGGCTCAGTCCGTATTAATATGTTACCAATAATTATCTCAGTCTGATATAAATGTCTCCCTCATTATAATCGTCATATGTAGTGAGATCCTGTTAATGTGCCCCCAATATGAATTAGCTACGCAACACCTCCTACTCCAGGTGCTTCCTATCTAATTGATTCATTTATTATGCTCAATAATTTAGGTGTAGAAGCCCGCTCTGGAGAGAAAAAAAAACAGCGTAAAACATCACAACACTGCGAAGTTAACGAACATAAACATAAACATAAACATAAACATAAACATAAACATCATCATCATCATCATAATAATAATAATAATAATAATAATAATAATAATAATTGAAAAAATAAAAATAATACGAATAAAACAATACTTTTGATAATGCTGTTGCTGATTATGAAAATATATTTGTTCTATGATAACATGTCTTATGTGATACGACATATACATTTTGAGATTTTGGGGAAATAAAATCCCACAAATGAACTAATGATTAAATACGCATAAGTATGTGCGGTGATGATTGTCATATAAATCACTTAAAACCCGCATATCGCTTGCTTAAATGAGATTCGAACAATAGTGTTATGAGACAAAATAAAATAGAATTCTGAAGAACCTCTTCAGTTGTTGTTTAAACACAGATATTTTGAAGCTAACTCAAAAGACACTTTTCTATTTTAGTTTATTTAATAAATAATCGTTAAAATATGTTTAATACGACGGTGACAGAAAAATTTACTCATGCAATTTGCCTCGATTTTGCCACTTATCATTAAAAGCTATGCAAGATTAATCTTCCTAACACAAACCACATGATTTTAACGCAAATTACATTTTTGATAACGACAGGGAGATTATTATTAAGTTGCTGTTTCTTCAATTGAACACATTTAGAATATAAAAATCAATATCTATATTAATATTTTATATTTCTCTGTTTTTATAAAACTCTATGCTAAATGCGACTAAATTTTACTACCATATAATGCATATGATAACCATCTTCCATAATAATAGAAAATATGGTTTAAAAACACGTATTTTAAAAGATAGTATACAAAACAGCAGTTTCTAAAAATATAAAACGTAAATAGAGTAATATATTATTGATAGTGACTATACACATACACGGACATATGAGCAAATACATATATATATATATATATATATATATATATATACATATATATATGCCTGTGTGTGTATAAATATGTGTTCATTTGTCTGTATGTTTGTATCTATATACGGTTTGACTCATATTTATAAACAGGTATTATCTTTGCACAATTTGTGAAATAAAGTCAAATATACGCACACCCGTATATGTATAAATAAGCGAATAGATACATATAGATAAATATATGTGTGTTTCTGCGCACGAGTGTGTGTTTTTCGCCGGTATAGATTGGATCTGTAAAATAACAGAAACAGTTTCTGTGTAAAGAGAGATACTGAATGTAAAAAAATGAAATGCTGAATGATAGATCAGGAAAAAAATCCCTACATCAACTTAAATGCAGAACGAAAAAGTGGGAAGAAAGCTGCGTTAGATTTACCTTAGAAGAAATAAACCAGCAAGATTACAAGGCTTGTCCACTTCAGAACAAGATGGTATTTTACATGATCTTTGTCCACATATGCGTATATATATATATATATATATATATATATATATATACATATATATATATATATATGTGTGTATATATGTATATATATATATATATATATATATATATATATATATATATATATATCAATGAAACAGCTGTAATGGAAAAGTCCAGGAAATAAACGAAGGTTATAAAAAAGAAAACGTGAGTCTTTAAATTTTTAATCAAATTTGGAACTATATATATATATATATATATATATATATATATGCACACATAAATATATGCATATATATATATATGCATATATAGATTTGTGTGTGTTTGTGTGTATATAAATACATATATACATATATACATATTGATAAGGATATTTATATATATATATATATTTGGCTGTATGCATACAGTTAGTTATATATATACACACACGTGTATAATATATATATATATATATATATATATAGAGAGAGAGAGAGAGAGAGAGAGAGAGCGAGAGAGAGACAGACAGATGACAGACAGACATACAGAGAGACAGAAAAAAGGTGGAGGGAGAGAGAGAAAGAAAGAAAGATATATGTATATTCTAGCTGGACCTCCTCGATTGCCCGGCTCTACAATACGCTTAAAAATGACATTTTAATTTTTATAGATGGTGTGTTATATTATGCAATCAATCCTCTATTGACTGTTATATATCACAAGGAATTACTTGCCCGAGGGACTAATTCGAAAATAAAGAATAAAATAAATATATCAATAATAATGTTGTTCATAAAATTCTGTCTTCCATTATTTACAAGATTACGTCAGCTGATATTTGGGTTTAACGATGAATTCCTTGGAAAAGTCACTTCTGATTAAGGTTAAGTTTTAAAATATGCAAAGAGAAAAATTAATTTTGATGATTTTAAATGGTGATTTTTCTTTTATCGTAAATTGAACTCAATAATAAGCACAACATATAATAAAATTGTAAAGAACACCCGGTCTTGATCACGTGATTATTTGCTCTGTCGTCGAATGCTCTGCCACACAGCTGTATAATTTTTTTTTTTTTTTCACATGGAGGTCACTATTTTTCAAGGCCCGGAAGCCACATGATAATATATTTTTTAATAAATAATTTGCGGGGTTTTATTATTTCCTTTCGCCAACGTAAAATATTTCCTCGTATAAATTCTAAGAGAAAAAATAATGATTTTAGAATCAGATTTATTTGATTTTTGATATTCATCGGAAGACTTACTGCACAAAACATACCTAAGAACGCAGCCATACATATGCGTGAAATTAGCAAAATATAAGTTCAGCCGTTTAGGAACCTAGGAGGACATAACTCACCTACACACAGAAACATATGAGAGTGGATATATAAATTTACATATACACACGCATATTGAGTATGAGCATGTATTAATTGCAATTTAGACAAAGTGAAGGTGTACATCTGTGGTTAGATATTTAATAACATAGTTATTCTTAAACATAAAAATATATTTTACTATGAGTGTGTGGACTAAACTTAGGTTAAAGAAATATAGTCAAACAAACATTAATTCTCATGAAGCAAATACGCCAAGTAACGAATATATTCTCAGGCAATTAAAAATAAACCAAACGCTTCAAAATCGAACATTTTTTACAAAATAAATTCGAAAAATATTAGGCATAAATAGTTGAAAATCTGGGCAGCCAATTATTTTATTTTAAATTTTTATGTCTAATTAAGGATAAAAAGCTCTGCGCTATTTGAACGTAAGGGGTTACAATTTGTAGCCGCACATACCTGGCAACATCTACAGGGAGTTGGGCAACGAAATATCTGTTAACAGTGCTCTTTTGCATATCAGTATGGATTGGAAAAAGGGACTAAGGAGAAAATTCCACAGTTTCGAAGTTCGTAGGTAGAATTATTAGAGAAGACACGTAACTGCCATCTAAATCCCTGTACTGTGTAGAGGTTGGAGTTTTCTGTTGTCGTGTTAGTTCGGGGAAATTACGTCGAAGGAATACAAGGGCTTCAGCTTCGTCGGAACACATTCCATTAAATATGTGGCTCGATTAGTATTTCTCTTTCTCTTTATATATTCTGGTTGACTGGAGGGGATTGAATAGCACTGACCCCCTTAAATGTCTTGCTTGTCTGCTGAATAGGGATGGAACTTTAGATGCTGAAATAACTCACAAGATAACCAGGCTGGTTCAGCTTTTGCTTGGCTGGAAAACATGTTTGTCTGATAAAATAATTAGTGAAAAGACAAGGATCAGTGTGTAAAAGGCATGTGTCATGGTTTTATAGAAAAAAAAAACAAAACTATGAACCTACAAAACGGTATAATGATTATCTGATGGAAAATGTTCTAGCTAATTGAAATCGATGTCAATAACTGAGCATTTTTAACTGTGGATCGAAACATGTGGATAAAATTATTCATTGAAGGATGCAGAACTCCAATGCAAATAATGTTAAGCATGCTATTTAAAAGTGTTCTAAGCATAATTTATCTGCAGTTCCTGTAAACTTTTAGCAATATTTCGAATGTACAATATTTGGCAGATTTTTTTTCAGTCTGAACCTGGCTTAGTAACTAACGCAAAGTCATACACGGTTAGATAAAAAAAAAAACTATTTCAATCGGGTGTATCTGCAACCAGCCCACAAAAGTATTGTTGTAGTATATGTGAAACGGTCTGTAAAATTGCTAACGGTTTGACACGACACTCAAAAGTGCATAATATAGCTCCTCAACATGAACCAGCAAATACTAGCAAGTTGCCCTGCCACATGTGTAAACGATTATGCAAGAGTGTAGCTGGGCGGAGAAATATTTTACGTGCACATTACTGCCTGGCACACACTTGAAAGAATGGCAAGCCTGTCAAGAAGTAAGAATCATTTATATATATATATATATATATATATATATATATATATATATATATATATGTGTATATATGTATATATATATATATATATATATATATAGAGGAATAGTCTCTAAAGATTATTTATTATCCTAACAATTACAAATTACATATTTGTAAACATATGGTAGTTTTAGTAATTATTAATATCTCTTTTTTATACGCGTACAGTTGAAATATTGAATAGAATAAAGTGTGGACGTTGTTTTAACACTGTGAGGCTCTAAAAGTGCAATATCCGCCATGAACACGCATAAAATCAGAGATGTGCCATTGAATTCCTCGCAAAAATGCATAGATAATGGCTGTAATGACGTGGAAAAATAAATGCTGGATCCCAAAAGCTCGCAAGCTTAAATGGTACAATTGCCATCTTCGTCGCTCTTCCGCTCGTACCGTTTAAAATTTGGAGGTTTTATTATTTACTGAATAAATAAGTAACAAGGTGTTATCAGGAAGTTATGGGTCGAATAGGGCACATTATCTTTTTTAGAAATTATGAAGTCTGAAGCGTCTAGTATTAACATATGTTAACTCACTGATGTATTATCGACATACACGTTTTCTACAGCATATTAAATACTTAGCATCATTTGTTGGCATCCACGCAAAAGTTACAATTCTCTATAAGCGAATATTGACTAGTATTATCAGGGTCTAATAAATACTCTCTGAATCCTGATATGATGTGTTGGATGAAACTGGACATATATAATCACAGTTAGAGTATGATATACACGCACACTTAGACACACACACACATGCGCACGCATACACACATACATATGTGTGCGTGTGTGTCTAAGTGTGTGTGTCGTTGTGTGCTTATGGATCGGTGCTCTTATATGCGTTTTACAGACATGTAATGTTTGATCTTAAATGACAAGCCATATATGTCAATAACGAAATTCTTAAAATGTAACGTTTAGCCGATAAATAAGAAAAAAAGTTTGAATATATAAATGCCAGTGATATTAAAATGTCGTTTTTTTTTTCAATTTAAAAAATCATTAGCACTGGAATTACTTCATATTAATTATATAATCCATACTAACTTTCCATTTTTACTCCATCACGAATTGATGATTTTTTTGTGGTGGACTTTATTTAGGACTAGTTGAAAGGTCAATATAATTAATGCAGTTGATATTTACAAAAAGCTAAATATGAACATAGGAGATATAAGTCAGGCAACTATTGTAGAAAAAAAAACGAAAAACAATAAAACGTTAATGAAGTATCGTTAAGTGCACATTACTTACTCATTTTGAACAATTTTTACGATGTGTGGAAAATGAATAACATGTGGAATAAATTGATATAAGCGTTATTTACGACTTCAGCATGTGTACGCCCCAGTTCTCATAAGATTACCGTAGTTAAGCAAAGTGCAGTTTGGCCAATAGCAGATGAGAGAACATTTGAGAATACCATGCGGTGTATGTACAAGTACATCGATATTTCCGGCAGCTTCTGCACCTCACCTGGTCGCCATCTGTCTCGGTCTTGTCCTGCCGGACAGGCTGCGTCAATAGGGATAGTGAGTCTAGCATTGCACAAAGTAATTTTTTTATTTTTAACAACTTTTCAGCCCAATATAATATTTTATTGGAATTCATTGAGATGAGTATTATTAATAATTTTATTTATTGGAGACAATTTTCCTCATCTTTTCTCAGTTTTTTTCAGGACGTTTCGGGCAACTATTTCTCTGGCGTTCTTCAGGTGGTAACCGCGACGGATAGGAACTCTGAATGTCCTCACTGCATTCACCGCAATTACTGCCTTCCATAGTTGTTGTCGTCTCACCACCTTTTGGCCAGGTACCCTCTGGCTGGCTTTCGGTATGATTGAAACCGCTATCTTCAGACAATTCTCACCTGGAACGTAGTGATTCAACGTCTCTATCAACTGCGACACGGGCTCCGAAGGGGCGATCAAGGTTGAATTTTTTGGTCTTGTGAATTCATGTTTATTTATATTCTAATCTTCCATGGTCGCGTCCCTACCGAATTGAATATATTATTAAATTGAAAGTCTTAGTACTAAGAAAAGATGAGAATATTAATTTTCAGCCCAAGTAATCAATCATTTCTCATGTAATTAGGTTGGATTCGTCGTTCTAACGGACGAACCGCGCTTTTTTTATAAGCATTAAAAAAAACAACTCATGAAATTAAAAGAAAAAAAATAACCATAATTTTAGAGCGATGCAAATAAATTGTTGCTGCATAAGACCAACTTTTTCTTTAATTGCCAATTTAAGAATGTGTTTAAAACCCTGACAAAGTTCTGAACGAAAATTAATTACTATTTTCATCAATCGCCAGTTTATAATATTCGTAGTAGAGATTAACTCATCTTTTATGTAAAATTATGTCTACTAGCTTGTATTATCATATCAGGCAGTGTGTAGATAATGACTTCTTACGCAAAAAGTGCACCAAATTTTGAGGTTATTATGTTTGCCTTTCGATTTGAAAAAACACAATCATTTGCAAAAGCAATCGAAAAAAAAAATTTTCTTAAAAATTAACGAAACTCAACACCATGAATAAATATTTGAACATGAAAAGTACATTCTTGTTTCAAATAGTACATAATTTTGCAGTAAATAGCCAGATATCATGTAGTATACCGTAATGAAAGAAATCTATGCAGTCACAAGAAGGTATAATAATAAAGCTAGAAATGATATATTAATGTTTTACTAAAATCTGTTTTCACAAGAACAATATTATAATTCTTTTCATACCTTTCCTTTTGTTTTCGTGCGATTTTATGAGTTTTAATATGTAAGGATTATTAATTAACTGTATCTGTGATGAATAATACATGAATAAAATAATTTTATTTGCTAACTTCTCTTTCGTATACTGTTTTGTTCTTTCGTACTTGTTCTATTTTTTCATGCATTTTGGCTTGTGATAATATGTAACTTCCTTTTCCTTTCTGTCAGCTCGCACTCGTGTCATGTCATAAACAATGGGCTTTAATTAATTCGATATCAGATATCGATCCGACCGAGAGGGAGACGTTAGATTTTATAAACATTTATTTAGGTAGAGATAACGTCGCCATAATCACCGAATAGTGTATAGCCTGTATTCCACACACACACACACACACACACAGACACACACACACACACACACACGCGCGCGCGCATTGCTTTATACAACATGTAAGGTAAATCAACAAGAATAAAGAATTAACCAAATGACCCATGCGTGGTCCTTGTGAGTACACAGTGAACGAGGCATAAAAAATGTTCACCCCCCCACACATTTAGACCCCAAATTCCTCAGCGGACGCAAGATCCTAGTGAAAATGAACAAACTGTGCAAATTTAGACCTTAATATGCGTAAATTTGAGTTCAATCCCATGCAAAAAAGTAATTAACTAAGTCCATCGTTTGCGTCCCACCATTTAGCCACCAAAATTCTCCATACGTAAACACATTTAAATTTGAATTCAGCACCATACAAAACTGCTAAATAGGCATACACAGACAATTTGGGACAAATATGGTAAAATAGTTCCAAAATGGAGTGTTTTTATTAGCCCTAAAAGAACCCTTGCGGAACACCCAAGAGTTATCGCGAAGCATAGACAAACAAAATTATATAGAAATCATTTAGCTACAACTTTTCAGAAAGTTTTATAAAAATCTAAGGCATCATTTTTTTATAAGCACAAAAGTGTCAATTTTAACCATTTTAATCTGATAAGCTGCACCTAGAGGTGGCGGCAACCGGAGTTTTCCCGGAAAATCCGTTCTGTTAATTTTTTACTCATATCATATTTCATGTTTGTGCAAAATTTCAAAACATTCCAAGGCGTAATTATTGAGAACAACGCGGACAGATGAACAGACGAACGGAGAAACGGACGAACAGAAAAGGGTAAACTAACAAGTCCACCTTCCTTTTGTCGTGGGACGAAATGAAATGAGGAACACTGCTTAAACATTATTATAATATCCAGACTAATGTCCCTTTTTTTTACATGTCCCGTAGAACTCATGAATTTGATATATTTATCTTTTAGGTAAACACACATATTCTGATAAAGTTATGTTCAATATGTGTATTTTGCACCATATATCTTGATAAAATTTCCAAGCTGGGGCTAGACATTTATTTTCGCATAGATTATTTCCATTCATATTTTCAATAATTCAATTTTAACCGACAGGCATCCACTTGAAAAGAAATATATCAAGCCAAATTCTGCTACTTTACATCTAAACTAAAATGAGTTCCATTAAAACATCAACTTCAAATGGAAAACGAAAATTTAAACTATAAACGTGAAACAAGAATTAAGATAAAAGTAAATTTGGAACTAAAATTTTCATAACATTTTATTAAATGTTTTAACGTCGTATTAAAATAATAAAAGTTCAATCCGAAACTCAGTTTTTTTAGGTTCTTATTAAGGCATTAATTTTATCTTGTTTGAATTGAACCTACGTAATTTCAGGAGAATCAGGAGTCTACCAGTTTATCGTATTAAGCAGTACAAAATATATCTCAAGAATTATCACTATAAGACATAACTAAGTCATAACATGTGCTTTAACGTGACGGTTTTTGCTCTTTATATATATATATATTTTTCTCAGTAAGAAATTAACCAGCAGATGTTTAATGCATTTCGTGAAAAGCTTTGATATGAGTCACAGAGCTTAATCAATTTTTCTGTTGGTAAGCAATACATGAATTGTAAATATATGGCTTGCGACATGCGAGCATTTAATCGTATGATCAAATCAAACATACAATCATACAATAAACATCGGATGTTCAAAATTGCAGCTTTACCAACTATGTGAATGTAGAAAGCAGCGGAAAAAAAAAACTAAAGAAAAGTGAATCATTCGAGAAAATAGGAAATAAAATTGGAAGTGAGAAATCGATTGGGACTCGTGTCATTCATAATGCATTAATTGCTTTCTTGAAATGCTATTGTCCTTACATTTACGGTTGATGACAACGAAGAGAAACGTAAATAAGACTAAGTTATCCTTCCCCTTGAACAGTGCTAGCTTTTGGTAAATTTCCTATTCAACGACAATAGGTTTTACAGCAAAGAAAAATTATTTTCATCATTATCGTCGTCATCATTGCACAAAATACAGTACAAATAGCACAAAGTACAGTGAAGTGGGAGAAAGATGATTACAATGATGTACAGCAAATGTATTTCTTCCCATATTTATAAATGTAGATATACAGCGTTTATATATATATATATATATATATATATATATATATATATATATATATATTAATATATATATAATGAGTAATATATATGTGTATATATATATATATATATATATATATATATATATATATATATATATAATTTATTATTTGGGGGTAAACAGTTACATATGATCGCTGCAAATAGCCATCTGTTTCAATAAAAGAGACTTCATTAGGCGACCGTGAACCTCTCGACGCGAAAAAGACAAACGTTTTTTTTTCTTTTTGGCGTCGAGGGGTTCCAGGTCCCCTGATAAAGTCTCTTTGACTGAAACAGATGGCTATTTGTAGCGACCATATATAACTGTTTACCCCCCAAATAATAAATAATATTTTGCTCTTTTTATTGAGCACTATTTAACAATCTCGTTGTCTTCATTAGTATTGACTTTTGAACACCTCAAACCTGAATATATATATATATATATATATATATATATATATATATATATATATATATATATATATATATATATATGAGTGAATAGTAAATCGAAACAAAATCTGAAAAAAAGGATCGTAAATTCGAGTGTGCTTCTGAAAATATATTAAACAACGGAGGCTAAAAAACGGTAATAAAACATACAGATACACAAATAAATAAGTATATATATATATATATATATATATATTATTATATATATATATATATATATATTATATATATATATATATATATATATATATATATGCTAGGTAACATATTAGAGATACGACGGCAAGCAATAACTCCAGTAGTAGCTAAATAATTGGGCCGAATATGAAAAGGGTAATACATTGAAAAGATGGAGGGAAGAAAATAGAGAACAATGTTTTTAATGCGATAGAGGACAATCATTGATTATATAACAAACTGGAGATAAACGGTATGTAAGGTGGTTACTAAGTTTGTATGGAAGGGATATGATAATTTGTTCACTATATATATGGAGATGCATTCACACTATCGAGGAGGATATTTTTTTACATGGGGGTCACTACTTAGCAAGACCCGAAGGCCACTCAGGGATAAGGGTTATTGCGTGTACAGTAATAAATGAGATAGTATTGTAGTAATCATTAGTGTTAGGGTTTTTGATAGAGTGTTTTACTTAAGCGGGCGGTTTGTCAGGAGTTTGTTTATGTTGGACTTGAAGACGTCCAAGTTGTAGTCAGGTGGGAAACAGGCAAGCGGCAGAGAGTTCCACTGGCGTGCAGTTCTAAGAAAGAAACTTTGCTCATGGAATCTACGTTTGGATTTAGGCACAGATAAAGAGTGGGGAAAATTATTGACAGTAGTTTCAGCCAGACGCTTGATATAGGGGAAGGGATTGCAGATAAATATTTTAATAATCATATGGGGTTTTGCAGCACTATTAAAGAAGGGATTTTCTGTAAATTATGTACAAATGCAAGATTCGTATATATTAAGAGAGGTATTTATATAACAATGCAGTATTAAATGAAATGTAAATTTAAAATATAATAAAAGAATAGATGATATAATAAAATAAGGAATAAACAAATTTTACATTAAAACTGTTTTTTTTAAATAAGGAAAAAAGTATAAAAATATATTAAAAAACATACAAAAGATATTTAAAATAAAAATCGAAATACATTAAAAGAGTAAAATAAAAAAATAAAAATACAAGAAGAAAAACATTGCAATAAGATAATTTACTTAAGTAGCATGTGTATAGATATGTGATCAGTTGTTCTGAAATCCAAGTTGAATGCAAAGTGAAATGGGACAATGAAGGAATTCGAAAAACAAGCGATCCCAACGGTAATGATATTTGAATTGAAAGTTTTATAGCATACTCGGTAGTTTTTTGTAAAACAATAAAATCTTCCTTGAGTAAATAGGAAAAAAAATACATTTTTAATGCCCGTTACACAACGTTGGTCAGACCCCGTTTGTCTACCTTTTTTCTAACTGTGTTTGAATAATTATTTAATATTATATTAAGAAGTATTCTATCTTTCAATATAAAATGCAAATATAATCTACGAACTTTATTGGAAACGTCCTTTTCTTTAAATTTTTTAAATATAATGTATAACATAGTGCGCTGTTTTTTTCAAAATTCCAGAAAAAAAAATTATTGACAACATCTGTGTGTCCCTATTTTTTCTAAAGCATAAAATTTACGTATTTTAATTATTTCTTGATAAGTTGGCATATTGCAATCATTCATTTAAGCTTACACAAATAAAACATACATTTTTTTCTAGAAACAATATTATTTTGATAATAGATTAACATATAATAATCTGAAGTTTAGCCTAAAACTGCATTATTGTGAGAAATATGAATGCTGAAAAGTAATTATAATTCTTTGAAAACTTTATGAAATAAAATAATAGAAAGAAATATGCTGACCTACATTTTAAATTATACGTAGAGGAAACTTACCTGAGTTTCCTGTCAAGTTAGAAATATATTAGATATACGGGTTGGAATAAATATTAATAATCGATGTAAGATCTGAAAGAATGCATGCATAGGAGGAATTATAAAAGGAGAAATAGCGAATAGTTTCTGGTTAATTTACTTTGGAGAGAAAGAGGGAGGGTTCCGGAAATACGAACATTTATATACCCTAAAGGTACTGGATCTCGTAAGAATGAATAGGTAATGTCGTGTCACCACATTTTTTCAAAACAAGGATTTTTTAAAAAATTGTCTAACATATACAAATATTTACGGGGCGTACTGTTACTGGATTCACAATTGAACGCGAAAATGTTACTCAGTGCAACGTAATATATATATATATATATATATATATATATATATATATATATATATATATATATATATATATAACTACTTAATTTACTCACATAAAATTAATATAGGAAAGTATAGATTTATGCGTAAACTTTAAGTATTTACTTCAAAAGTGCTCAATACGTTGGTAGAGCTGATTAGTAAGTTATAAAATGTATATGGCGATTAAGCTACACTGAATATTCCGCGTTTCATCCACTCTAGGATTCTTCAGGCTTATGCGCATCAATAAGCCTGAAGAATCCTAGAGTGGATGAAACGCGGAATATTCAGCGTAGCTTAATCGCCATATACATTTTATAACTTACGATATATATATATATATATATATATATATATATATATATATATATATATATATGTGTGTGTCTGTGTGTGTATGTATGTATGGGATCGATAAAAAAAGAAACATACAACTTTGTATGTTCATCAGCATTTCGTCTTTATTTAAAGACTTCCTATGTATCGTTTAATTAAAGAAAATGTGAAAGTACAATTTTTAAAAATGTACTTGGCGTAAATAGATATTCTTCTTCTATTTTAGAACCCAATTCATTCGGCCACCCTTAACGCGAGTAATACTACTGAAATTAAAATATTTTTTAAAAAATGCTTTTGGCCGTCTGTCAGAGTGATCTAATCTAATTGACTTTTACTTCAAATGAAAGTGCTCAATGATACAGGGACTGGCATTATTATTCTTTACTATATCAATTATTAAATACCTGCAGACACTAGTGCTTCATCCTGCGGGAAACATCAGTGCAAGGTGTCACGATTAACACCTGTCCGGAGATATGTACCCGGCAACAGAAGTCATGCCTGGCTCAATTAGCAGGGCCCCAACCAATTCAACTACCGTAAACCAGGAGAAATATTGTTGAAATTAAACATTTTTAATGCTTTTTAACGTCTGTCAGAGTGATCTAACTATTATATGATGGTCTGCGCATAAGAGCTGAACTGACCGAGTTTTATTTCAAATGAAAGTGCTCAACGATAAGAAACGAGTTTCTTAAGGGGATTTCGATAAGTTTCGATTTGAAACATGTTTTTATCAAGGCAATATCTTTTTCGCCCTACCATGTATATGTATGTAAATATATATATATATATATATATATATATATATATATATATATATAGAGAGAGAGAGAGAGAGAGAGAGAGGAACGTTAAAGATGTCGCCATAAAGAAAACCAGATTACAGCTTTATTTAAAAACTTATTGAAACAATTATTTAAGGTAGGTTGATTATGTAGTAGAGCTGACATTTATTCAATGTAGCCGTTTTCATCCTTACCGCTTTGATACGGGTCCGGAATCGGGAGCATGTCTTATCCACAAGCGCCGACGGGAGCTCGGCGAACACTCGGTGGATGGCGGCGATAAGGCTGGCTTTATTGTAAGCGGAGGTCATGTATGGTCTTCTCAAAGTATGACTAAACAAAGTAGTCCATTGAGTTCAGATCCGAGGAGTAGGTAGGTAATAATAGAAGGATACAATGCCGTCGCATTCCCTCTGAAGCCATGCCTTTTTGACTAGTGGGCTGCCACACCCAGGGTCTGCCAATGTCAACCTGATTGTACCAGAGGATCAGTACACTCTTTCGTACATCCAGATACACTTTGGTGTCGACTTTCAATCAGACTTCGGGAATGTGAGATGGCAGGATGTGGAACTAATTGTAAATCACACCACATACTATAATAGAGCCAGAGTACTTGGTTTTTATCACTAAACGTTATAGTTATTTGTGGCAGTCCAGCGATGCATTTTGAATGTGTTGACGATGGCTTGGAACCATATACTGCATCAGCTGTACAGAGTGCAGCTCCAATCTCACTCGTGGAACATTGGGTCACTTTGACACATTATAAAAGGATTGTATTGCTCTTGGAATGAGTGTCCAACTGGCAAACTAGCATATCGTCTGCAACAAAAAAAAATACCAACTGGTTACCATTAAACAGAAATAAAATCGTATTTTACAGTAGGGCGACAATTTTATTGTTCCGCCCCGTATCTCCCTCTCTCCCCCCTCTCTCTCTCTCTATTACTCTATCTCTCTCATATATATATATATATATATATATATATATATATATATATATATATATGTACATTGTTTTATTAATTTATTCCTATTTTAATTGTGAAATAATGCAAATATTTTTCTCCCATGTTTAATTCACAACAATTCTTTAGCATTCCTTTGCCAGATCGTTTTATGTTTTGTGAAATATGTCTAACGTAATAGATTGTAAAAGCTCCTTACTGTAAACTAAAATTAACAGATATATTAGGGTCATAAACCTTTCTAACTGCATTTTTTTCTGAAATAGGCTAACAACCCATGAATATCTCGATGCGATTGGTTTTTATATAAGCCGGCTAGAAGAGTTAGAATTGTATCAGAAGTACATGATTGTAATAATCCTTCAGACCACGGTCCATCGACTTTATGGATGCTGCAGTTAGAAGCGATGATTCGGATTATACAAATCTAGTTGCCCGTATAATGTGTGCCTGTTACATACGAAAACGGACACTCGTATTCCTTCGGCGTAGTATTTCTTTTCGCATTCAGCTTTTTTCGCTATGTTTTTTTTTTTATTATTACTTTACATATTCACCATAATCCATGCACACATATGCATAAAATAACTAGCAATTATGTACAAAGCCCACATTCACAACATTGTATAAATCCTTGTATATTACGTAACACAAAACTAAGTCGATTAGTTTAGAAATACTTACCAACACGTCATTATTTATTCGGACTCAAAGATACACGAATATCTATGATATGAGATAGAGTAATGTAGGTGAGTTTAGTTAAAGCACTTTGTCATGCCTGTCTGTATTCGATTTGGACTTGAAGGAATGGTACATATTTTATGTATTCTGTGTTTCGCCTTCCGCATGCATTCTAAATACCAACATAAAGTCTTTAGTGTTTGCATGCTATTAAATGTAATGAAACTACTTCATAAAAACAGAAGTATGAGAAGAAATCTATAGTTTTTATGTTTTACGTTCAATAAAGTGTGTACGCATTTGTAATATCGAGACACAATACTTGTTGTGATAGGTAATCGGAATGTAATTCCTTTTGTTTTCGGCGCTGATCCCTCTTAAACCTCGTAAGGTTTCTACCAATAGGCGCCTACGTACTTATCTTTATTGTAAATTCAATAAAGTTTAATATCTCGTCTCGATTTCATGGGTCATAATCACATTTATTTACAATGTTCTGCTGTTTGGAACTGTACTCCGCATTATAGGACATACTAAATAGCAATTGAAAAATGTATAAACTTCTTCGCGGTCAGGACTGTGTAAACAAGAACAATCTATTATATATTGTTTTGTATTATTATTTTTTAATCGTTGTAATGAGGCTTAATAATATTGTGTATCATTTTTTATTTTATTACTTGTGATTTCACAATGTTGGGATCTGTGGCACAGTAGATAGAGGCGTTGAGTTTCTGTGATTCTAAGTGAGGATATTTTGATAATAACAGTTTCCATTCTACCCAGAGCAGGCTAGAGGATTAACTTGCCGGAACCTGGCGAGAAAAAAAAACACCTTGGGATGCAGTGATCATTGAGAATGCAAATACAAGAATCAGCATTCGTTTCTCATCGCGTTTAACCTGAAAATTGGTGAAACAACAATTAAAAAGTTAGGCAAACAACCCATACGAAAGAACAATTTACTTCCACAGATTAAATAAAAAGCTACAGACTCACAATTCTTGTACGTTTCTTATTTTAACAGTAAGAGGAGTTTGCTGAAAGCCTGTGTTACTTCTTCAGGAATATTGTGGGAATAATAAGCATAAATAACTTAGGATTTCTATCCACTCAGGGCTGAGAGAAAAGAGCACGCTAACCCCGTGAAGTAAATAAAGGTTTTCAGTCAAAATTCTGTTCACATTCCTGAGTTCGACAAGATACATTTGAAGAAGTTGAAGAAGGTGGGGGTTACATTGCCCGAAACTTTTTTTTTTTTTTACACAGTGATCACCACTTATCAAGGCCCGGAAGCCACTCAGGGATAAGGGTTATTACAAGTACATTACGTTAGGGAGGAGATTTGCTGAAATGTTTACTTAAGGGGGCGGTTCATTATGAATTTGTTAACATTGAACTTGAAGACAACCAAGTTGTAGTCAGGTGGGAAGCAGGCAGACGGAACAGAGTTCCACAGGCGTGCAGTTCTAAGAAAGAAGCTTTGTTCATGGAATCCGCGTTTTGATTTAGGCACACGTTTAGAGTGGGGGACATTTTTCACAGTGGATTCAGCTAGACGGGTGTTTTTCGTGAAAGATTGGCGAGGGGGGACCAGAGATTGGAGTTCAGACGAGCATCTGCCATGGAAATAACGATAAAACAACGACAGGCTCGCAACGTCTCTTCTGTGAGAGAGAGGTTGCATGGTAGAGAAAAGGGCATCCCCCACTAAGCCACGAAGTCTATTTTGTACTCTCTCAAGGCAGGATAGTCTGTATTTAGCAGCTCCTGCCCAGATATGGCAACAGTATTCCATCCTTGGACGTACTTGGTTTTTATATAGATAGAGAATTGCATCAGTAGTGAGATATCTTCTGGAGCGGTAGAAAGATCCCACCATCTTTCCAGCGACCTTGGCAACAGACTTGATGTACGTGTTCCATTTCAGATCAGGAGTAAAGGTCAAACTCAGAAGCTTGTCTAAACACGGGCCCTCACCCAGACGAGAGCCATCCATCCCAATTGATGCCATATGGGGATTAGAGCGTTGATGATGTAAGGATAGGCGTTTGGTTTTGGATGCATTAAAGGTAACCAGCCACATCTTCCCCCACTTAACCACGCGCTCGAGATCAGAGGAGAGAGAATCAGAGAGAACTTTGTCATTTACAGCCTTTGATGTGTTGCCGTAGATGATCGTGTCATCAGCATAGATGTCAACGAATGATTTAAGTATGTGTTTAGGGAGGTCATTGATGTAGATGAGGAAGAGAGTTGGGCCCAGGATTGACCCCTGAGGGACTCCAGCATTTATATTGCAGGCCTCCGATTTTTGTCCATCTACCACTACTCTTATGAACCTATCGGAGAGAAATGATTTAATGATTGAGAAAACATTTCCAGTTATACCGTAGCTGGAAATCTTGTGAAGTAGACCCTTATGCCATACCTTGTCGAAGGCCTTTGATAGGTCAAGAGCAATTGCCCTAGAAAGGAAGCCTTTATCAAGAGATTCACTAATCCTGTGGGATATAACCGTCAGCACATCTGCGGTAGATCTTGCAGAGCGGAAACCATATTGTGTGTCACTAAGAAGGTTATTCCTACTGAGGTGGTTGACTATTTCTCTATTTAATATGGATTCCAGCAACTTACTCATAACACACAGGAGACTTATAGGTCTGTATTGAGAGGGAGATGACTTATCACCTGAATTCTTAAATACAGGGCAAACTGATGAGGTCTTCCAGGGAGTCGGAAAGCACTTCTCCTTAAGGCAGCGCTTAAATAGTTTCGTAAGTATGGCAGCAAGTTCTGGTTGAAGCTTTTTTAACATTATAATTGGGATGCCATCAGGGCCAGTTGCTGTACTGGAATCTAGGTTCTTTATTAGCTTGGCGACCTCATGCACGGATATTTGTATGCTACCTAGCTTGTTCTGTGTTATAAGAGGAAATCTAGGGAGTTGATGGCCTTCGTCGCATAGGGTAGAATTAGCTGCAAAATTCGTGGCAAATAGTTTGGCCTTGTCTGACGCTGACGAGATGACCTCTGGTCCATTGATAATGGTTGGGATAGAACGCACACTTCTGTTCAGGATCCTATTTGTTATTTGCCAAAACTGGTGGGATCCAAGCCGCTGATCAGCTACCTTGGATTTAACAGATTGGGCATATAGCTCTCTTGCATTTTTTATTACTCTTTTACAGTGGGTGCTGGCAGACCTGAAAGCAGCTTTAGTCTCAGTTCATCTATTGCGTTGGTAGCTATGGAAAAAGTGATTTCTGTGCGCGATAGCAGCAGCACATTCTGGGGAGAACCATGGCTGGCTGTTAGGTTTTTGTTAGAAATTTTTATGATGGTGTGAATTGGTCTATGAGAAAACATTTCCAGTTATTGTTGAAAAATGACACTGAAGATGAGAACAGTAGTCCGAGGAATTGAAATAATCCGAATAACTAATCCTCATCTCAAAAATTCAAGAATGACGTAGATGTAAAGCCGAAAACATATCTTACACACTTGCGCTCAGATTTTACATTGTAAAGTTACAAAGGTGTTGATGTGCTCCATTATTCTCGCGCTTCACTAATGTCCATGTTTTTTTTTCGATTAAAAAATATGCGTCACTCGTATTAGCATCATTTATGTAATTCTATGTTGTATTTTACACCAAACTTTATAGTATTATATTTTACAATCTATTATTTAACCACTTTAATATTTTGTGTAAACGTTTAAATTAATAACCAATAAATTTAAAAAGGGGTAAGGTAATGTGTTTGCTTGATACGTGGATTAACTTAATTAACACCGTATTCAATGCGGAGGTTAGATATTTATCGTGTATTAGACATCGGTTTAACACTCCAATCTTATACTAATGTAGACAACAATGTATTTTGTAGTAGATATTTGTTAGGCAGAACATTTTTCTCCAAAACATCGACCCCCATACTAATCTCAATAAAAATTGTATTACTATTTTGAGTGTAAACAACTTGTGATTATTTTATAATAGATGGGAAACTACATCGGTCGCTTGCAAAGGTAAATACATACTCACTGTTGAGCGTACACACTTCTTACTAATATCCACTTTCTACACACCAGCCATTATATGGTGTCGATGAGGTAAGACAATGCACTTCTCAATACAATCTGTAGGTCATCACATCCGCCACAGTAAATGTTATTATGCATTAAACTAGATGATTATTTAGCAATTGAGTCACTTTCGAAAACATGTATTTCTATTATAGAATATAATTAAAGTCATATTATCGTAATCATGTAAGATATTCTTTGATACATTAATATTACTGCAAGAATAGTATTTTTATTATGTAATTGGTGTTTGACTAATTGGCCCGTTTCTTATTAAGAGGATTATTGTTATCAAAGGCAATATCTTTGCAATTATTTTATCATTACTATTATTGCTAATATTTCCATACGAAACTACGCATTTTTAATACCATAGTTTAATATATAGGTATTATTTACAATATTGTCCTCTCTATTCTATCATAACCTTAAACACTATGTTTCATGCGCAAAATGATATTATTTTCTCAAAGATTTAGGAGAAATACGCCTTTGTTCCATATTAGAAAAAGTTAAGTACAACAGTCTTATAATATATTATTTTTGAGTAAAAATCCGTACACATAGCGGATTTTTTTTCAACTATCATATAAGGTTATCTTGAAAGAATTTATTAGATGTAAAATGAACCTCCGAAAACACACACAGTACAATTTAAACAAAGGCTAATGAAAAACTCTTAACACAAGAATCTTAAAACGTACGCACCATTATGTGAGTTAGCATAAGTAATCATGAACCACTGATCATCATGCATTTCAACGTAGATAAAAATATATATGGGAAATGTATTTGTGAAAATAAAATATAATCGTGTTTTCATACAATATGAGTGCACGCTACAAAGTAATCGTCTAATTAGCTAATCAATTAATTAATTCATTACAGAAAAACATCTTTATTACATGTGTTATATACTAAAGTTTTATCTGAAGCAGCAAAATTAAGATACTCTTTATATATATATATATATATATATATATATATATACATATATATATATATATATATATATATATATATATATATATATTCAGACAGATATTGTTAAATAGTACGGAGTGTTTTTGCCTAATGATCTTTTTTTGTAATTTTTCTATTTTTCGAATGGTCATTCCTATATCTCGGTCGAATTTGTGTATGGAAGTGTCGTAGTCGTTTTCGTCACTCTTTTTTTTTTTGCAAGTTATTTTTTTCAGTCGTTCTCAGTCTGTTTTTGATTAGTTTCGCTTAAAATCGAGAAGCTTTCATGCGCTTCAGTTCAAATTACATTTAAATTCCTTTAAATAGTCAAGCGTATCGCGTGTTAAAACAAATACGTTTAAACATGCTAAAAACGTTGTCAAAATAGATGCAAAGTGTGTAAAAGTGCAGTTTTCAAAAGGTTATGGAATTTACATTTTTTTTAAATTTTGTTTTTACTAAATTAATTTTGGAATTTAGATTATATTTTAATTCTATATATATATATATATATATATATATATATATATATATATATATTTCTTTTTTACATTTTCACCCCAAACAAGGCAAATTGCCACTTTGGTGTAGGGGGCTACTATCAGGGGAAACAACTACTGGGCTACTATGTAGGGATTTGGGCAGCAAGATGTCGGTTCACGTTACACTTGAACTTCTGCACGTCAGTACTGTTGGGGAAGCAGGGACCTGGAATGAAATTCCAGGGTCTAGCGGTTCTGGGGATGAAACTATTGGACTAAAAAGATCTTTTACATCTAGGGATCTCTACAGTGTGGGGGTGGGATTTAGCAGCCTGTCGGGTTTGTCGAGGATGCTCACGTCGTGGGGGCACAAGTGATTGCAGTTCGTCAGAGCATTAACCACTAAAATACTTGTAGAAAAGGCAGAGGGATTCACACATTTCGTCGATGGGACAGAGGCTGAAGCTTAGATGCCAATTCAGGGCCTATCAGGTTTGCGACTCTCTTTTGAACCTTGTCAAAGAGCGAAAGACTAGTAGCCGATGCACCAGCCCAAATATGACAGCAATAGTCCATACATGGGCAAATGGTGGCCTTATAGAGGTACAGGATACTTTCGGGTGTTAGTAGTTGTCTAGCACGGTAGAGGGAGCCCACCTTTCTGCAGCGGCCCTGGCAATGCCTTCAATGTAATTGTTCCAACTCATGTTTCCTGTGAACTTTAGGCCAAGGAGTTTGAAAGATGTACTCTCAGATAAAGAGTCGTTGGCCATTGCTATAGGTGGTAGAAAGGGTTTCTTGTAATTATTGAATGAAACTAGTTTAGTCTTGGCAGCATTAAACGCGACCAACCACTTTTGTCCCCATTCCACCACAGATTGGAGGTCTTCCTCTAGTGTTTCTGTCATTTCTTTAGAAATGTGTTCATTCATCTTCCTGTCGTGCCTGCCATAGAGTGAAGTGTCATCAGCATATATACCCATCTCAGAGCCAATTTTGACGGGGAGGTAATTTATGAATATCAGGAACAATAGAGGTCCAAGGATAGAACCCTGGGAAACCCCCGCAATTGTATCATATTGTGTAGATGTACGACCGTCGAGGACAACCTGGATTTTTCTCTTATCTAAGAAGGATTTAATTATGTTAAGTATTCTACCAGTGATACCGTATGATTTTATTTTCCTGAGGAGACCCGGTCAAAAGCCTTAGATATATCTAGAGCTACCGATCTGCCCTCCCCCTTTTTTGCCCAGTGAATGGTATATACCTTCAGAGATTACAGTTAGAATGTCTGCTGTGGAACGGGCTTGTCTAAATCCATATTGTTTGCCAGTCAGAACTTTAGCATCTGTAAGGTGATGGACTAGAGCATGGTTAATTAACGTCTCAAATATTTTGGCAAAAAGTGGGAGGAGGCTACTGGTGCGATAATTTGATGGGTCAGTCCTTTCGCCAGAATTCTTGAATACTGGTACCACAGAAGCAGTTTTCCAACAGCCCGGAAAGCAAGCTTCATTAAGGCATTTGTTGTAGAGTTTGGAGAGAACTGGAGCTACTTCGGCTGAGCACTTTTTAATAGCACAGCTGGGATAAGATCGGGTCCACATGCTTTGGAAGTGTCAAGGTTTTTTATGATAGCATGCACCTGAGCAGGGGTGATTTTCAGATCGTCTAGCGTGGCGACTGTCCGTATAGGAAAGTAAGGTAGGGGGTGGTTAGAAGGGTCCAGTGTGGAGTTTGAGGCAAACCAACTGGTAAGCGTGTTAGCCTTGTCGGTTGCTGAGGAGACAACCTCGTGATTGTTGGTTAGCGGGGGAATTGTTGATTGCCCATTATTTACTACACTGTTGTAGATTTTCCAGAAGTCTCGAGTTCCTAGTTTTTGTTCTTTGATGCGCTTTTTAGTGGTTTCCGTAAATTCTCTCTTAGCTGTCGCTATTTCTTTCTGAACGTTATTTCTAGCTTCTATATACTTCAGTCTGTTTGAACTGGACTTATGTCGGTTAAACCTACGGTATGCATGCTGCCTTTGAGCAATGGCAGTTGCGCAAGTCGACGTAAACCATTGGGGAGAGTGGGGCTTACTATAAACTTTCCGCATGGGAACATGCGCTTCGATTGCAGTTTTGAACCAGTCAGTGGTCTCGTTTGCACACTGTTCTGCAGGGAGAGAAAAATATTTCTCCATGGGGCATCTGATTAGTTCTCTGATCGCTTCTCAGTCAGCCTTTTTATAATATCTCGTTGTTTTGAGCACTGGCTCTTCAGTTTTGGCTCTAGAGTTTAGGGCGATTTCAACCATTATCACTGCATTATCAGCGTTCCCGAATGGGCTGTGGGCCTTCGTTATGCAGTCATCGGAAACTCTGGTCATAATCAGATCTAGAAGTGATGCGTGTTGTTCTTCCTGGTTAGGGAAACGGGTTGGAAACGTAACAATTTGTGATAGGGAGTGAGATATAGTGAAGCTATAAGTTGTGCTGCCCGCTGCATCTGTGTAAGTAGAGAACTCTAACCAGTTTTTGTGGTGGACATTAAAGTCACCAAATACATGTATTTGTGCGCTAGTGTCGAGGGACAGTGCCGTGTCTATGCTGTCAGAGACTTTGTTTATTATGGTGCAGTCCTGATTCGAGGGAGAGCGGTAGAGAAAATAATAGTATTTAATATTGTGTTGTATGTTTAGTCTAAAGCATATATAAGGTTTGATCATCTGTTTCTAGGTTTGGTTCTCTAGTCAGGGGGAGGGTATTACGAATGTAACCTCCAAGTCCGTGCATGCGTCTCTCAGAGTCTTTACGGCACAGTGGGATATATCCAGGCATGTTAAAGTGGTTAGAGGGGATGGAGGAGTGTAGGTTAGTCTCACTTAGTGCTAAGATCTCCGGGGTATTTTTTAAGAGAAATGCTTCAACATCAGCTAAATTAGTTCTAAGCCCACGGATATTTGTGAATGTGAGCGCCCAAGGGAGGAGGCAAGTTGAATTTGTTTGTCCCTAAGCCTAGTTTAAGCTTATTTTTTGATTGTACTGTCGTCATATTTTTAAAGAGTTTCGGTTTAGGTAAGGGTAGATAAACAAGAGGTTATGCAGAGCATCAGACATACATCACAAGTAGACCATCAGCTGACCTTTCTCCATATATACATACATACATACATATATATACATATGCATACATATATACATACATACATACATATATATAGATATGCATACATATATACATACATATATAGATTTATATATACGTATAAATATATATATATATATATATATATTTATATATATTATAGATATGTACTCAGGCATTATAAAATGTTATTACTGTTTTCAAAATTTATATTGTAGATTTTTGACTGTTTAGTTTTATGCTCAGTGCTTCAATAATTTTTAGTCTTTTGAGGTTTGGATCCATATGTATGATTTTCATGTTTATTTTTTTAGCACAAGACGTTTCACTATGTCGATTAATTTAAATATAATTTGAACTGAAGCTCATAATACATTCAGATTTTAAAGGAAACAGTAATGGAGAAACTGCCCGAAGACGACCGAAGAAAAGAGGTGTAAAGTACTTGCAATAAACATACGAACAAATGAATAAAAACGACTGGATATTTCTACACAAATTCGTCTGAGACACAAGAATGACCATTTCGACAAATGGAAAAATTAAAAAAAAAAAGACTAAGCAAACACTCGGTTCTATTTTACAATATCCGTCTCAATGGAAACGTTACCTATATATATATATATATATATATATATATATATATATATATATATATATATGTATATACATTGGTGTGTGTATTTATTGCGTGTGCCTGCAGTTCAAGGTGTATCATTTTGCTCACTTACTAACAGGAATAAAAACGTAATTATTTTATCTAAAATATTATGTGCCTCGACAAGAACATATTAAATAATTACACAACACACGAACGACTCAATTATTATGATAAATTTCCAAGATTAACGACCCGGGCAACGTCGATTACTTTTGATATGCAATAATAATCGCTACTTTTTATTTGTCTTTTCTAATCGCCTTTCGCTCAACCGTGACTAGTTCAAAGAAAACTCGCAATCATCTTGAATACTCTGTGGCTATCTCCGCCTCATTTCAGTTTTGCGTTAAATCTAATCGCCCCTCTTAAGATTAACCAAAACGGTATTCATTATCCTCCGGTTTGCGTTTTCCGATACAAATGCTAACTACTTGACTGCGTGCTTATTCAGTTTCCAGGATAACGAAATTACATAAAAGGATTTAGTAAAAATGCATGAAAAAGAAGAGAAAATAAACCACGAAACTACAGATATAATAATGGACATACCATAGTGAATGGAAAAAAATAATCTTGGAGTTAATATTTTTATGTGGAATGTTATCCGCGTTGGTTGGAAATGTTTAAAAACTAGTGACTTCTCTGAAAATCTTGGCAGAAACGAGGTTATGGGGAAATTAAAATGGGCCAAGCACCGATTTGTGTTAGAATGCAATTGCTGACGGCTAGCGTGATTGCACATCTTAACGTGGATTTCGAGAAAGTGATGGCATTTCGAATTTCGCCATATTAGGATTATATATTTCTCCATGTTAATGGCGTGAATGTGAGAAGATTGGTGCACTTCAATCGTATGCACGCAATCCACACACACAGACGCATACAGATACATACACACAAAGATACAGACAGACACACACACATATATATATATGTGTATATATATATATATAATTACACACCCGCACACACACACACACACACACACATATATATATATATATATATTTAAAGTGATGGTTGTGTAGTTCAAACGAGAGAAAAATGTATATTTAAAAGAGTGTAGCCATCAACAATTGTGTTTTTTTTTTAAAGGTTTTCATCATATTTTTATTTTAAAATATTTTTATAACGCGTTTCGAGCTTAGGGTGTGCTCTCTTCAGATGTTTTCGTAAAAAGTTTTTCTTTAAAATGGGAGTTTGTAGAGTTACCTCCGCTGATGTTAAATATATTTTTCAGAGTGATGTTTGTTCTTAGCCATTCTGACTCCAACTGTAAGTGTTCAAAGTGTCCGGTCAAAGTTATTTTCAAAGAGTGGCTTTTGGTCCATTTGGTGAAGGATTTATGGGGGTTTTAGGGTTCTTTTTAAAGACGTTCTTTCCCCATGTATAGCACACACTCACACACAATCACACACGCATACATATACATTCATGTACATGTACACATGCACACGCACACGCACGCAGGCACACACACATACACACACGCACATACATAGAAATATATGTAGGAGCATACATATATACATACCCACCTACACACTCACACACGTACTCGCACACATCCACCGCTAACAATTATTTTTATTTTTTTATTTATATATATATATATATATATACATATATATATAAAAGTATATATATATATATATATACATATATATATATATATATATATATATATATACTTTTTTCCCCCAACCAAAACACGCATGTATATATGCGCTTAATCATTCAGACATACGTACCCGAACCCACATACACATAAGTAAGATGGAGAATAGGTAGGAGAAGATATATATACACACATATACACACACATACACACATATGTACACACATATAAGTATGTGCATATACACTCACAAACATCCACATACTATGTAGGCACATACACATACAAACACATGCACACACACAGACATATGCAGGGGCTCACACACATACGCGTATATCCATATCCACACGAACACATTTACCCACTCATACATGTGCATACATATGTGTGTATATATATATATATATATATATATATATATATATACACATACATACATACGGATGCGTATACATTCATCCACCCACATATATATATATATGGGCACATGCACTCACAATCACACATACACATACATATTCATACATCCCACCTTATGTATAATAATCCAAGCACATATGCATACATGGATTCGGTCACCCAAACATAAGTGCACGTATACACACAAACAAGATATAGCATAGATAGCAGATGATATATATATACACACTCGTATATACAATCATATGTGCACACACACCCCCACACACACACACATATACACACACACACACGCGCGCACATACACATACATACGTATAATTTCTAATTGTTTGTTTAGTTAAGAGAAATGGTACTGTACTGGGTATGGACGCGCGCACCCGTGAAAGTGTGCGTGTGCTTTATTGTGCTTTTTTGTTTCGTGTGTGAGGGTGCACACCTACCAAAGTATGCATGCGTGCAAGTGTATTTTGTGTTTTGCCTATTTATGTGTATATTTATGGAGAGATGTTTAAGGCGGGGTTAAACTTTGCTATGAAGTTTTTTTCTTGTGTTAGCAAGTAGAAATAGTTGTCAGTTTGGAAGATGGGCATTATTTCGAATCTGCCTCCACTGCATGTGTGTATATGTTGTGATACATGCAGGTGTCTATTTTCCGCGATTTTGATGTTGGATCGGTGTAGGGCTACTCTATTACTAAGGTTTTTGTAGCGCCTATGTAGGATTTATCGGATGCTGGACATTTTATTACATAGATCACGTTTTTTGAGGTGCAATCTAGTTTTTTTTTTAAATTTTGAATGTTTGTATGGGGTTCGTAAATGTGTATGTGTTTCGCTCTAATATTATGTTGCAGACTCCACAACGTTGTTTGTTGCATTTTGTGACTCCTTTTGTTGCGTCTTGATTGAGTTTGGATGAGGTAAGAATGCGTTTTAGGTTTTTGGGTTGGCGTTTGCTTTTTATTATTTTTGTTGTTTTAAGGAAGTTGTTTAGTCTGCTGTTTTGGTTAAGTAGGACGAGGTTTTTCGTTATCTCTGTGAAAAGCTCTGGGTTGTTTGTGCTGTGTGTGGAGACGTATGTTAGGATTTGTTCTTTGTTTCGTTCTTTAGGGGTTCTCAAATCTTCTACTGGTATATTTGTCGCAAGTTGGATCCTTTTGTCTATAAGTTGTGATGGGTATTTTCTTTTTCTTAAATTTATACGTAGTTCCTTGAGTCGGATTTTCCGAAGGTTGTTGTCCGTGATTATGGTGCAGAGTCTACGTGCTAGGGTGTAGGGAATTGATTTTATGCAGCTTTTAGGGTGGTGACTTTTAAAGTGTAGGTATTGTTGGGTGTCTGTAGGTTTGTGGTAAATGTTTGTGATAATGTTATTGTCTTTAATCTTTATCAGTATATCTAGGAAAGGTAATTCTGTAGAGCTTTGTTCTATGGTGAATTTAATTTTTGGGTGTAGGTTCCAGAGTATGGTGTGTAAGTCTGTGGTGTCCCCCCATGTGGGTTTCCATAGGATGAAGCAGTCATCTAAGCACCTTTTCCATGATTCTACAAACAGTTTTTTAGTGCTGTAGCCAAATTTTTGTTCTATCTTTTTATATAAGGTTTCTTCTAGGTAGGCTAATGTAAGGATTGCGTAAGTCGGTGCCATTTTCGTTCCCATTGCTGTACCTAGTGCTTGGATGTAGTTGGTATTGTTGAATTCGAAGGAATTATTATTTAGAATTATGTCTATACTATCGATAATGAATTGTTTTGTGAATCTGGGATGTAGTGTTTGTGCGTGTCTGTTCATCCCAAATATCATTGCTTCTTTTCCTAATTCATGGGGTATATTACTATATAAACTGCTAACGTCAAATGGAACTAACAGTGTCCCATTTTCTACTGTATGTGGTAAGGTAGTAAGAAAATGGATGTCGTCCCTTATGTAGCTCTTAACTTGATCTGTGAAAGGTTGTAATAAGATGTCTATTAAGTTGCTAAGTCTACTTCTCGGACAGGCTGGTCCTGCTAGAATGGGTCTAAATGTAAGGTCACTATGGTTTGGAGCGCTAATATAATCTGAGTTTTGTGTATCGATGGCAAGTTTTATTGCGCCAGATTTGTGTATTTTAGGCAGTCCGTAGAAGTTGTTGGTCGTTGTAATGAAATTTGTGAGTAAGTCCTTTTCTTTCTTTTTTAATATTTTGTTGTGTGTTGTACAAAGTTTTGTGATTTTTGAGATGGTGGTCTTATCTATGTTGGTACTAATGGGTTTATAGTAGTGTTTGTCATCCAGTAATTCTGTAATTTTTGTTTCATAATACGTTTTGTCCATGATTACTACGGCACTGCCTTTGTCTGCTTCTTTTATTATTATGTCATTATTATTACGGATCTTTTCGAGTGCTTGTTTTTGCTTATGTGTGAGGTTGCTTGTGGTTTTGTGTTTTTTTTTGGGGGGGAGGTTAAGGGTCCAGAGATTTTCGAAGTAGCTGTTTAGTTCTTTTGTGTTGTTCTGTTTATTAGGGAAATATGTTGATTTGTTTTTTACTAAAGAATCATCTTTGTCCCCTTTGTTATCTAGTGTTTCTATTAGTCTAAATTTCGGTTCGAATTCTTTAAGCTCCTTTTTTAGTTCCGTTGTATTGCTTTTAGGGGTGGGACAGAATTTGAGGCCCAGCTTCAGTATTTCCATTTCGTTCTTTGATAAGGAGTATGTGGATAAATTGATGATTTTATGTCTAATTTTTTCTAACCTGGAATTGTTGTTCCCTGGGGGGTTCCTAAAAAAATGGTGGGGTTGTTTGTTTCCTTGTTTCGAGGAGTGGTGTGTTTTAGGGTGATATGATGTCTCCTTGTAAAATGAGTGTTGTGTACAATATTGTGAGGGTTCAGTGATAAATGAGTGAATGGGTTGTCGTTATATGTTGTTTGTGTTGGATAGTTGTGTGTCAGTTGGAATTGGTGTTGCTGTTGAGGATACATGCATTGTTGTATAGGGTTGTGTGATCGGGGTTTGTTGTAGGGAAGGTCTGTTTGTTGGGATTGGTGTTGCAAGGGATATTCTGATTGTTCCCGTTGATGGGGGAGGTGCCTTAGGGGTTTGTTTCTTTGTGTGGGATATGAGGGGTGAGAGTTGTAGGTAGTGTTTTGAATTATGTGATGTCTCAGGTAGTTGTGTTGCATTGTGGGGATGTTTTGGTAGGGGTTGTTTTGTAAAGGTATTTTTTCATTGTTTGTGTTAGCGATGTAGTGTCTGTAGGAATGGACTTTTGATTGTGTTTGCTGAATTGGGTGGTAATAGTTAGGTTTGTATTGCTTAGGATTGTATATAAGTGGGTATTTTCGTGGAGATGTGTTGTGTGGTATGTTGTCTGGTGTGTTGTGTTTGTTACGGATGCGGGTTCTTGTGTAATTTTGAGGTGTTATTAGTGTGCGTTTTGGCTGGGTCAGTTGTTGTGAATTTGTGTATGACGTGGATATATTGTGGTTGCTTCTTTGTGTGTAGTTGTATCTGTTGTGTGGATGTGTTTGTGTATGGTGTATGTTTCGTTTCTTACCTTTGTTATGTGATCTCTGTGTTTGCGGATATCGTGTAAGAGTGTTCTGTTCCTGGTTGTCCTTGTATGTGTTTGTCGTTTGTTTGCTTCTTTCTTTTTCCGGCAGGTTTTTTAGCCAGGTTATTTTCCGTCCAATGATTTCCCTGGATTTTTCCTCCTCTTTTTTGCATTCAGAATCCCAGAGTTCCAAGAGGGGTTGGTGTATTTCCTGGGGGCAAAGTTCCTTGATTTTTAAATATTTTATTGTCAATTTCTGTGTAATTCTCCGTAGAGTGTACTTTCTTGTCCTCCCGTATGTCGATTTCGGCCTGAAGTTTTGAAATACTCAGGGCTTTTTTGATTGTCACTTGTTCCTCTGTATCTTGTGGTGTAATTTTTTTCCCGGAATTTATATGGAATGAATTGGTCCTCAATCGTTAGAAATGTCTTGTATGTTGTTGCGGTGTCGCTGCATTTTACTGCATGGTAAAAAGCCATTCTTCTTTGTTTAAGGAGGATGTTCCAGTTTTGGAGATTCTGTTTCTTGGTTTTTGGTAATTCATTCTGTATGTATGGTCTTCTGAAGTATTCCAGGTATTCTTGTTGTGTTTTGAGTTGGTTAATGATTTCCCCAATTTGGATCTCTTTCTTATCCTGTTGGTTGGAAATAAGCTGGATTATTCTGTCCATTTTCTCATTTAGTTGCTGCAATCTGTCCTCGAGATGTTTGTGTTCTATGGAGAGGTTTGTCTGTGAATCCATCAGGTCCTTCAGAGATTTTTTTCTTTTTGCTGGCATTCTGTCGTTGTAGTTATTTATATTTAAAGTGATGGTTGTGTAGTTCCAACGAGAGAAAAAATGTATATTTAAAAGAGTGTAGCCATCAACAATTGTGGTTTTTTTTAAAGGTTTTCATCATATTTTTATTTTAAAATATTTTTATAACGCGTTTCGAGCTTAGGGTGTGCTCTCTTCAGATGTTTTCGTAAAAAAGTTTTTCTTTAAAACGGGAGTTTGTAGAGTTACCTCCGCTGATGTTAAAAATGTTTTTCAGAGTGATGTTTGGTCTTAGATATTCTGACTCCAACTGTAAGTGTTCAAAGTGTCCGGTCAAAGTTATTTTCAAAGAGTGGCCTTTGGTCCATTTGGTGAAGGTTTTTATGGGGTTTTTAGGGTTCTTTTTAAAGACTTTCTTTCCCCATGTATAGCACACCCTCACACACAATCACACACGCATACATATACATTCATGTATATGTACACATGCACACGCACACGCACGCAGGCAAACACACATACACACACGCACATACATAGAAATATATGTAGGAGCATACATATATACATACCCACCTACACACTTACACACGTACTCGCACACATCCACCGCTAATAATTATTTTTATTTTTTAATTTATATATATATATATATATACTTTTTGTGTATGTGTATGTTTATTTTTGTGTGTATGTGTATGTGCCTACATAGTATGTGGATGTTTGTGAGTGTATATGCACATACATGTATGTGTGTACATATATGTGTGTATGTGCGTGTATATGTGTGTATATATATCTTCTCCTACCTATTCTCCATATTACTTGTGTGTGTGTGTGGGTGCGTGTACGTATGTCTGAATGATTAAGCGCATATATACATGCGTGTTTTGGTTGGGGAAAAATATATGTTATTCCATATTGACTCAAGAGAACCTACTGTTTTTTTGATAAAATCATTTCATATGAACTTATTTCCAGTTAACGAAAAAATGAACATTTTAACGTACAGAACAAGTCAGGCAAAAGAAAAGAAAACAAAAAAAAACACACGTAAATGGTCATGTCTTATACAATTCTTTGCAGTAAATAAAAAAAAGAAATGTACGTTTTAACCTAGAGGCCACGTTATGAAAAAAAAAAACGCTATTATCCTACCCACAGTAGAATTTTCACGGCCCGTGCTACTAGCATTGTTGGTAAGAAACGACATGGAAAAATACGCTTTTTTCTGATGATACATAAATTAAAAAAACGGTTTCCATTATCGATTATCGGTAATTATCGTTTTTTTTAGACAAAAATTAACTAAGGTATCACCTAGAGTTATAAATTTAATTTCTCTAAATTTTATAGAAAATCTGTTAATTCGTTTCCGAGTCTATTAGGAACGAACTCACACACAGAGAAAAAGTTGCATTTATATAATTGTAGAGATTATACGAGAATACATAGATAAACATATAGGAAGTTATATTATTTTATTAACCTGGGTTTGTGTTCAAAAAAGGTGCATAACCGGGTTATTTTACTCTTAAATCTTAAACGTTTACTATCAACAGCCGTGCAGACAACGAGATTAGTTGCCGCAATCAGAGCGCGTGTGCTTCGTTCGGAAAACTATTAAAAAACAATTATGGTTAAGGAATGATATTAGATTATAAGCAAAATGAAATAGTGGTATTGCCTGGTCTACTCTATTCAGCATAAACCTACTCATTGTACAGGGACCGCATGAAGAGACTGGAAGCAATACAATAACGTCACCTAAGAAAAATTATAAAATATTTAGGAAACGATCTTATACCAAATTTTGAAGTATTCAACAGCGTCAGCGTAGGCAATATAGAAGTTGTACTCGCTACCAGACAACTGTATTGAGTGAGCAAGTGGGCAAAATGGAAAACAATCGCATCCCAAAAATTCTAAATTACGGAGAATTTGAAAATGGGTACAGAAATTATGGTGGGTAGAAACTTGGCTACGAGGATGTGACAAAGTGCCACCAAAGGCAAGGGGTATGAACAGGGAGAATTGGGAAGAGCTAGGAGTAGACTGGAGTTGTTGGCACAGTAGCCTTCTACAAAGTAAAGGCGGAAATAGAGGCAAAAATAAAGGCCACATCTGAACACTGAACATTACTAAAAGCACAGTCCTGATATTAGCCATGCACTTTTTGTAGGGAAAACTTTTCACATTGAGCGTGGAAAGCTACAGCTCCGTAGGATAAAGCATTGCACACTCTGGCTCATCATTTCTTCTACGAACTAGGTGATGATGGTGATGATGATATATTTAAAATTATATATCATTATTATTATGCCTTATCCTGAAATCATATGTACAAGTCATGTTTGCATTGACAGACAATTCCATCGCAATAAATCCCTATGTAAGAAAACGCGTGTTTAAATGAAAAATTGTTATTTTGACACAAGAAAATCTCAAATAGCTAAATGCTTATTCATTTGCCAACCTTAATGGGTTTTTAATTCTCCCGTTATTTTGACACGACAATTTATTTTCGTTGATTTATCTATATTGTTTTTTTTTTTTTTTTGCTTTATTTTACTCTCATTTACTTAATGTTCTCTCTACGTTGTATATTTTCTCCATCTTCATGTTCTATTCGTGTCTGTTTCTTCTTTCTTCTTGCATAAGAATTGTGTTATCTTTACCACGTTTTGTGGCCATATTAGCATGGTATTATTCCACAAATATTGTTAAATGAATTCATTTAAACATAGTATACAAACGCTGTTTCATGTATGAGATACATATTAACGTTTTGCAGTAATCATTAATGTCCAATGTTTCTATTATTCTCTGATCACTCCACCCCCTCCATCAAGCGCGGCCGATGCCGAGATTGAACTCACTACACGAGTAATTCGAATCATGTCGGTAGCTGAATACTTGCTGCTTCGCCAGGGCTATCATGGGTATTTCTTTATCGGTACGCCATCAGTAGACCACGACTTAAGAGAGTCCTATTTACCCTTGAGAGAAATATAGACCGTGCCAGTTTCTCAACCTGGCATTTTTTTTTTAGTGTCTGGCCCCGGCACTCAACCTGGTATTTTACTTCGTGGTACATACAGCGTCTCGCCTTCCTAAATCGTCACCCATCTGATACTGGGCAGACTCAAAGTTGCTTAACTTCGGTGATCTGGTAATATTAAGTGTGTCATCGTGACTGTGCCTGGTCACTAGGATATCAGTATTTAAAATTACAAAGAAAAAGAGATATTAATTAATTAAATATTACGTCGTATTACGTTTAATTTTTATATATTCTCATCTTATTTCGCTCATTAGTGTTCATTGCTCCACGTCTATTGCAGCTGTTTTTTTTATTATATTCATTTATTATTATTCAGTGCAATATTTATATATAATATACATGCTACTTTATTTACATTTATACTAATTAATGCGAGCATCTTACCATGCATCGGCCTGAGTAGTTACAACTCTGTGTATAAAGTTTATCGATAATGATATTATATCTTTGGCAATATACCGGCAAGTTATTTTAATGACAAAATAAAAAAACAGAACATGGGTTAAAGATGGAACGATTAAAGGGAATATTACTTCCTGTCTATGGTAAAACTGCATTCCTTAATAACATTGTTTTTCTTATAATTTTTATCAATTATCACTTAAGCTAGGACAACGAAATATTCCATCCCAAGCTTCCGCTTAATCTTGAAAGAAAAACGGTACCCCTTAGGAGCAGTAGCGCGTGTAATTGTGAGGCAATCGTTGCGCAATCTCAAACCCCATCTCTCCTGAATGGCATTGTTTGAGTCCAGTTGCAAGAAGACCACGACGACTGGAAACAATGCCGAGATAAGCGGAGAGCACATACAGCACCTGAAAGCCCCAAATGGTCACCCATTTAGTATGACCAGGTTCAACGTTGCTTAACTTCGGTGATCCAGGGGGAACCGGTGTGTCAACCTGATTATGCCGTATATGCGAAATATTCGTCATCGTTTTTACGCTAGAGTATATATCCGATACAGTTAGATACAATTAATCAGCCGAGTCCCACATCGCACTAGTTAAAAGCATATAAGATATCACTGGATATAAAGAATATGCTGTTGTCCAAGCCCTAATAAACACTCTATAATATTTATATCTATCCGCCTCACACTCCTTTATTTCCCCTTACTCTACAATTTATTTATCCTCTATCGTATTAAACTAAAATATTTTTATATTGTATCCTTTATAATTTATCGCTTTAGATTTAATCTCTTAATATTATCCCTGATAATTTATATTTAGATTGAGCACTATTACATTTTCAGATAAGCTCTTTAAAATATACCGATATAGCATGAAAGCCATATTTCGTGTAAACACTTAAATACATATGATTAAATTATGTAAACATTTTAATACATAAGATTAAATTATATGTATTAAACACTTTAATACATATGATCAAAACATATTTAATACATATGATTAAATTATTTTATATTCCCTTTGAGCGTCTAATCACACATTTAGTCCACATACACTAAACTCAATGTGGCAACTATGTCATAAAACCACCTGTTTTATATAAAAACTATACTCCTATATCAAAGAACAATTGAGTTCCTCCAAGCAGGCTTAATATTTTATTTTGCTCCTTATGTAATTATCACTGAAGGTCACATCCCTATTATGTGACCTAACATCTTCTCTGTTCTTCTGGTGGGAAGCATTAGGCTTCGATATACCTTAGTATCAATTTTTTCCTTTCCCTACACACCAATTGAACGAATGAACACCTTGGAAAACCTCATCAGTATTCCTTGTATTTAAGAATACAGGTGAGGGGTCATCTCCCTTTCAGGACGGATCAATAAGTCTCATGTGTGTCATGAGTAAGTTCCTGAAATCCATATTAAATAAAGAAGTATTCAACCACCTCAACAGAAATAACCTTCTTAGTGACAGGCAATAGAGTTTCCGTTCTGCTAGATCTACAGCAGATGTGCTTACGGTTATATGTCATAGTATTAGTGATTGTCTCAACAAAGGCTTCCTTTCTAGGGCAATTGCTCTTGACCTATCAAAGGCCTTCGATACTGTGGGCATAAAGGCCTACTTCATAAGATTTTCAGCTACGGTATAAGTGGAAATATTTTCTCAATCATTAAATCATTTCTCTCTGAGAGGCACATAAGAGTAGTGGTTGATGGACAGAAATCAGAAGCCCACAGTATTAATGCTGGTGTCCCTCAATGTTCCATCCTGGGCCCAACATGATACCTGATCTACATCAATGATCTCCCAAAACACATAATTGTATCATTCGTTGACATCTATGCTGATGACATGACCATCTAGGGCAACATCAAAGGTCGTAAATGACAAAGTTCTCTCTGATACTCTCTCCTGATCTTGGACGTGTGGTACAATGAGGGAAGAGGTGTCTGGTTACTTTTAATGGATCTAAAACTACGCTTCAATCTTTACATCATCAACGCTCTGATACCCATCTGCCATCTATTTAAATGGATGGCTCTCGTCTTGGGGAGGCTCTATGTTTTGACAAGCTTCTGGGATTGACCTTTACTCCTAATCTGAAATGGAACACGCACATCAAATCTGCTGCCAAGGTCGTTGGAAAAATTGTGGCATCCTTCTACCGCTTCAGTAGATATCTCACTACTGATGCAATTCTATATCTATATAAACGCCAAGTACGTCCAGGATGCTGCAATATCTGGGCAGGAGCTACTAAAAACAGCCTACCCTGCCTTGACAGAGTACAAAATAGACTTCGTAGTTTAGTGGGGGTTATGCTTTTCTCTTCGCTGCAACCTCTCTCCTACAGAAGGGACGGTGCGAGTCTGTCTTTGTTTTATCGTTATTTCCATGGTAAGTGCCCGTCTGAGCTCCAATTTGTGGTTACCCCGTCGCCAATATTTCACAGAAAAACACCTGTCTAGCTGAAATCACTGTCAGTAATTTTCACCACTCTTCATCTGTGCCTAAATCAAAATGTAGATTCCATAAACAAAGCTTAGTTCTTCGAAGTGCACGCCTGTGAGACACTCTTCCGTTTGCCTGTTTCCCACGTAGCTATAAGTTGGATGTCTTCACGTCTAACATAAACAAGTTCCTGATGAGCTGCCCCCTTATATAAGACAATTTACCAGATCTCCATTACTAATGATTACTACGATATTGTCCCATTGATTACTGTACATGCAATAACCCTTATCCCCGAATGGCCTCCGGACCTTGATAAGTGGTGACCCCATGTAAATATAAATATATATATATATATATATATATATATATATATATATATATATATATATATATTACTACATAGTTTTATATGGTATTTTCTTTCTTTATGCTTTCTATATAAGTTCCAAAATAGTTTCTAAACTTTGCATTATCCCGATAATCTCCTCTTCTTTTAGCGACCCCATTTATATATATATATATATATATATATACATACATATATATATATATATGTGTGTGTGTGTATGTACATATATGTGTGGGTGTGTGGGTGTGTGTGAGGAAGAGAGAGAAAGAAAGAGAGAATGTATGTTGGCCATGTATTTTCTACTTTGAGTAGAACAATACTCCAAGGGAAGAGGTCGGTGATAATTAACCAATAACAAAACTATATAACACACGTATAAATAAAAGATCCGTTAAGTTCTTACAAAGTGTTTATGTACTTTGATGAATAAACCTATCAAACCGTTTATAAATATTCTCCTGAAACTAGTGGAACGCATTAATTACACCTATCGTTTTCAAAAACAGTGCGAATATTTTCTTTATTTTTATGACGGAAAATCTCCGATTTATATTACAACTAGCATTATTAAAATCATAATAAAATTAACACACTTCAAGACTTAAAAAGGTTAGATAAAAACATCCCTACTATTATCATAAGGAACTTTGTGAGTGTGAGTTAGTCCTTTATATGTTCCCAAACAGCTGAGCCTATCTTTTGAAAATTTCGCGTAAAGCTATTGTATACGTCTGGCAGTGATATGTTTTGTATAGAAATTCATTCGATAAGTATCGAAAATCAAAAGTATCCGATCATAAAAATGGCTTATCTTTCTTATAGATTAAAAAAGAAATTACATGGGACTATTTTTCACGTTACAGCGGCAAAAGAGAGACCATAAAAGGTGTCCTCTCCTCCCTTACTGCACACACACACGCACGCACACACACACACACACACATATACATATATATATATATATATATATATATAGAGAGAGAGAGAGAGAAAGAGAGGATAGATAGATAGAAAGATAGGTAGATATAAATATGTACAGATATAAATAGATATAGATAGATATATATGTGTATATATTTATATATATATATGTATATATACGAGAGAGCGTGACATGAGAGATACAAGAAAATAAAGTATAAGCTATAAAATGATTAAACAAGGAATCCGTATGAATAAGCAATCAAGTATGCGCTTTCTCTTGCTTAATAGAAAACCGTTTGTATAATCTCTTTAATTTAGAATTTGAAAATAGCAAGCGGTTTGATGTTTTAATCGCAAATGAAAAAAACACGTGCACAATTAAAAAATAATTATCATATATATATATATATATATATATATATATATATATATATATAGGTGTGTGTGTGTATTCATATATATATATATATATATATATATATATATATATCACTCTCTCTCTATCTACCTATATATATATATATATATATACACTGATAGACACAATTTCAGAAACACTGTAGCACCAAACCCTTTTTAAATAGCTTTTGCAAATTTCAAAAATGTATTACATACAAATAATTTCGTATGCTCTTATTTAGAGAATGTTTAGTGTAGTCTTTTATACAAATATTTAAATTAAACAATTGTTTATTTATCTAAAATAACTAAATTTATAATTTCCTAAAACAATGGAAATAAAGCCGTATTCTTTTTGTTAACAAACCCTCCATTCTGCCCCAGAATCGTTTCCGAATATTATAGTATTACCATGAAAACCGTGTAATTAGTTTTAAAAATGAGTAAAAACCAGATATTAACGGAGATTGTGTGTAGAAAGTTTTTGGAATTTGGAAATCAAAAGTTATAGATTTGTTCAATAAGGTACACAATTAGAAGGTCTTTTTAGGCAATGTTTACGTTTTCGGGGAACTAAAATGATTTTTTTATGAATCTGGAAGGTCATCCAATACGTATTATCCCAGCAACGGGTAGAAGAAGCTTTCAAACTATGAAATCGAATAGAAGCATATCCAGTATTAACAGAATTAAACTAATAATAACTGTGCACTTTCGAGTAGTATGATTTGAAATGTTTTAAATGGCAATTGGTTTAAAAATAAGTATTAAGCAGAAACCATAATTGTCCCAAATGCATACATGTCAGATTCGCAATCGATCATGGCTTGAGGTAGTTGCTTGTCTAGCCGCACTGACGAGCTGTGATATAACAAAACAGTTCTGTATGTGGATGACTATAATGCTCCGTAGCTTAAGTTAAGCATCTGGGAAGTGACATACAAATTATCATTACTGCATGAAGTCATGCTTTTTTGTGTAAACAAATTGAGCTTAGGTACGTTTGATAATGGTAAAACCTTGCTAATTCACTGCCCGCATAGCAGCAGCCGTATAGAAGCTCCGACTGTCGTTTGGGCGATCGGTTTCGATCCTGGCTTGAGGTAGTTGCTTGTCTAGCCGTACTGATGAGTTGGGAAGCAGCGAAACAGTACTGTATGTGGATGATGTGGAATTATGAGTGGAACAATGATGTCTTCCCCGATGAGAAAAATAGTCTTCAATGGCCTTTAATTTAACTGACATTGTGCAAAATCCGTCAGTCTTTTTTCTAACTAGTAAAGGAAGAGGAGGAGGGGTGAGGACATAAGGTGGCATGTTCTCTTCGTGTTGTATTGAGTTGAAAATCGCTAAAGGCAGAATACATGCACCTGCATATGTAAACATGCTGCTATATGCATCGCTTTGAAATTAAGGAAGAGAACCAGATATCTCAGCAAGACAATCCACCTTTTAAACAATTCTTCTTCTTCGATGAGGTTTTTGATTGATAAATCATTGTTTTCGCAATGGCAAACGTATTCAATAAACTTGAATGTTATCGGAAATGCGTCTAAGATATCGTTGGAAGTTTTATGAAAATTGCAAACAATATGATTCCATTAATGATCATAGAAAACAAAATTCCGTGGATGGCGAAATGTGCTTTATGATTACTTAAAATGTTAACTTTAGCAGGGAGGACAACATTTGGAAAGTTTTGATTATTTACGGTAGGGCAACACAATATTATGAGTAAATATCTGTTAATATATTTTAGGAACATTTACTTTTTTGTTTGCAAAATTTTGTGTATAAATTCTAGAACATTTTCATATATATAATAGTTTAATATTCTAAATTTCATGATATTTTGTTATATTTACTAACTTGAATAATGAAAGATCGTTTTAAAAATCAAGGTTTTATAGATTTTGTAGTTCACAATAAATAGAAACATCGATTTTGAATTCGTTTTATGTCTAGCGCAACACACACATAAACACACACTTCTCTCTCTCTCTCTCTCTCTCTCTCTCTCTCTATATATATATATATATATATATATATATATATATATATATATATATATATGAAGAGATACTAACATAAGTATTCATTGTATTTTATCTATACTCCTATAAATGTGTATTTTTTATGTATGGATATTCATATTAATAAAACTTTATTTATTTAAATATGTATATTTTATTTTGCCTCACAGATATTGGGAGAAATGACATATACCTATTGTTAATGATAAGCCATTTATTGTCAGGTGTTTCGCACTGTTTTGACGTCCTTTAATATTTCACTCCCGGGAAACCATTCTAGAAACTCAGAGGCTGAGAGCGATGATTGACAGTCTGCAGCTTTGACAGAAAGCCGCCGAGGTTGGAAAAATAAAAAAAAAAAAAAAAAAAAAAAACGAACAAAAAAAAGAAAAGGCAAATGCTGCCCCGCTAACAATATAGATATATTATAAAATGAAATATTCATACAATTGGTCGACCGTTTAAACATATACACTGCGCATATATGTCTATCTATCTATCTAGCTAGCTAGCTAGCTACCCACATATATATATATATATATATATATATATATGTATATATATATATATATATATATATATATATATATATCTACCCGTATATATATATATACCCGTATATATATATATATATATATATATATATATATATATATATATACAAATATATATATATATATCTACCCGTATATATATATATATATAAATATATATATATATATAAATAAATATATATATATATATATATATATCTACCCGTATATATATATATATATATATATATATATATATATATATATATATATATATATATATATATATATATATATATATAATTTGATTGCAAATATTCTCTTCTGGGCCAAAATATCGTAGGTATGTAACTACAGACGGTACATGTAAATTTATTGACTTACACTATTACTCACTATCTTATATAACTGTATAACCTTTTATTTAAGCGTCATAATAAAATCTTACGTTTATTAAATTGTTAGATAAAAGTACAGTATCATTACAAAACACCGTCTTATATTTATAATGCTTCTAACCCTACCCTACTAATGTTTAAATGCTTCTCCAAGTAATTACATTATTATAACAGTAGGCTTACATAAGTGCATAACTACCAAAAGTAATTCCTCTTTATTGGAAAAAAGTATTTATTAATAAACTGGGTATTTTTTACGACACTACCTACCGTATAAATACCCCCGACATTCACATGTTAAAAATTTCTTTCAGAATAAACACTAACCCCTAATATTTCGGTTTTCAAGCAGGTTTACTCCAAAGCCGTTGTAAACATATGGTGGTTGGGGTGATTATAGTCCGCTGGGTACTAAAACAGTCGTAAAAAAGTTCCAATATTTTCCGACATGTTCAGAAGTGCTTGCTGAATTGACACCCTCTACTTAAATTCCAAAACTTGAAACAAAAAATATTTATAATGAAAGTATTTAACAATACAAAGGGCATGTTTTCTTGAAAAAAATACATATACATATATTGAGAAAGTTTACAGTAGATGTTATTTTATTTTATTTATTGATTTATTTATTTTTATATTTTGTTTGGTAATTTGCCCGCTTCTGTTAGTTCGATATGATCAATCCGGTGACTACCCAACGAGCCCGAACCCCAATTTATGAAAAAATCCGATGATCCGGCTCAAATTCTGCTAGAGTGCAAAATATTTCTTATAACTAACATGAAACTAAAAATGGCATGTTTACATGATTTTTGTTGTAATTACTTACATTTTATTGCTCGATTATATTTATCAGTCTGATTATGGCTGCTACGTTTTCAGAATAAGGGCATTTGAGAAAAAAAAAACGCTAGAACAATCAATAAAAAGGTCACCTCATCTACTTTGTTAAGGTTTTGTACCATATTACTACTGGGCACCACTGATACACAGATACTAAATTATTCAAAATGATTATTTAACATTTCAGAGACTTAACATTATTTCATAACTCCTGGGGCAACGCCGATAACCGGTCCGGTTAGTATATATATATATATATATATATATATATATATATATATATATATATATATATATATATATATATATATATATACTAGCATTTCAGCCCAGCGTTGCCCGGGTGTTTGGATGTGTATGTGGAGCAAAAAATAAATAAATAAATAAATCAAGGTGGTAGTAGGGAGGCAAGCGCGAACCCGTACAGCTAAGGAGGTAAAAAACGGGGGTAAAACACCTGACGTCTTTGCTGTACCAACTACTGCACACCGAAAGTGAATTATGTTTTAATTAAGGCTAGACAATCGAAATCAGAGGATGGCTTTTAAAAATATTGTTGAAAAAAGCGACCCCCCTTCTGTGGAAAAGTGCTCAGTTTAAGTAGGAGATACAAGTGTTTTTAGCCAAATTTTCAATATTTGTCGTCTGAAAGGTGGAACCTCAAAACGATACTGATATTAGGAAATCCGTCGCCCCTATATAAAGTTTTAGGCAGACATGCAAACATACATACATACATACATTTATATGCTATTAACTAAAAATTGTCGACCAAAACACATTAAAAAGCCTGCCCTATCTCTGAACACCCTTTATATAAAATTGAAAATGTTTAGACCAGAAACTTTCTGAGTAATTTGGTAGAGACCGCAGGGGCCAATTTTTTTTGGAAAATTTAAACCCCTATTATGCCCCCTTAAAGTTTGATTGTTTGCGGATCAAATCAAGTTATTAACTTAGAGCCATGTTCAAGAAACCCGTATCTAAAGTTTGAAGTGTTTAGACCCTAAATTTTCGGAGGAGTTTGACCCCTTAACAGCCACATTTCTAGCCGAAAACTGATTACAAAATTCTCACAAATCTCAGTACCTTGTATATCCAATTTCGAGTCAGTAGACTTAACATTGACAGAGTTATTGCGTAGTAAATGCACACACACACAGGCACAAAGATACACAGACACACAGATGCACAAACACATTCATTTTTATAGATATACTAGCATGAATGACCGGCGTTGCCTGGGTATTTGGAGGTGTATGTGTAGGAAAAAAAAGTGGTCAATGTGTTATAATTTGACCCCTATTACGCCCCCTTAAAATTTATTGTCTTGGGCTCCAATCAAGTTTTTAAGTTATATCCATGTCTACGGAACCTATATCTAAATTTTCAAGTGTTTAGACCCAAAATTGTTGGAGAAGTTTGGTAGAGTTCTCAAAGGTCAAATCGTTGAACGTTGACCCTTTAATCACAAGATATACTAGCATGGGTGGCCGGCGTTGCCCGGGAATTTAGAGGTGAATGTTGAGCAAAACAAAAAAAAAATGCACATGAATCTAACTTAATAATTGATTTGAGCACAAAACAGTAAATGTCAAGGGGTCAAAATAGGGGTCAAACTTTTTAAAAAAATTGACCGCTTTTTTTTTTTTACTCAACATACACCTACAAACACGCGGGCAACGCCAGGCTGAAATGCTTATATATCTATAAAAGTGAAGGTGTATGTGTGTCTGTCCGTTTGTGTGTCTGTTTGTATGTGTGCGTATAATTCCCTACGCAATAACTCTCTCAATTTTAAGTCTAAAGATTCGAAATTTAATATACAGGGTACTGAGATTGGGGAAAATCCATGTGATCGATTTTCGGTCAGAAATCTGGCGCTTAAGGGGTACAAATTCAAAGATTTAAGCTTTAAGAACGCTACCAAACTCTTCCGACAAGTTTGAGTCTAAACACCTGAAATTTTAGATATAGGTTGTTTGGACATGGCTCTAACTTGATGAACTTACTTTGAGCCCAAAACAATAAATTCTTAGGGGTCATAATAGAGTTCACACTTCCAAATATTCAGGCAACGCCTAGCACCCATGCTAGTATATATATATATATATATATATATATATATATATATATATATATATATATATATATATACACTTAGAGAATAATTGCGAATATATTAAAGGAAAGAAGCTGGATACGATAAGACGAATTTAGGAAAACTCGTCCCGGGAAAACTCGTCTCGGGAAAACTCGTCCCCTTTCGCTAGGCAGGAAAACTGGTCCCTTATTGAATAAATGTCGATTGAAAACACATTTTATGATCGTTCTTGAAGGAAATATTGTTTTTTAAAATAGACTATAACCTCCATAATATTTTAAAAAAAAATGTTTTACTCGTTTAATGGTTTTTTTGTTTTTTTTTTAAATAAAATCGATTTTCTAAGTGTCCGTTTTCTACCTAACTGGTTAAGTTCTTAGTGGTTTCACTTATTTTAAAGCGGTTATTATGTTCATAAACGAGACCGCTTTTTTATATTAATATAAAAAGAATTTACGGGTTTGTATTACTGTACACATCGATTCGAAAAAGTTGTCAGAAAACAAATATATAACAAATACATGTTATCAAAGGCAAGATAAATTACTTTTCTTCCAAACTGGATATCATTTTCGTGTTTTTATTCAATTTAACATGTTTATTCAGCTCGAAAAGCATAGTGTTTACCGATGTATTAGCAAATTTAAAATGGCGGCCGACTCTCTCTTTAACACGGTAAGTTCGGGAAAAGGTGTTATAAATTATAAACTAGACAAAATACTGTTAGAAATTTGCTCAATATATGTTACCGTGACATAACTTGACATATATTCGGTGTTTTTTCTAATAGTATTTTGTCTAGTTTATTATTTATAACACCTTTTCCCGAACTTACCGTGTTAAAGAAAGAGTCGGCCGCCATTTTGAATTTTCCAATACATCGGTAAACACTGTATGCTTTTTGAGCTGAATAAACATGTTAAATGTTATAAAAACACGAAAATTATATCTAGTTTGGTAGAAAAGTAATTTATATTGCCTTTGAAAACATTTATTTGTTATATATTTGTTTTTTGACAACTTTTTCGAATCGATGTGTACAGTAATACAATTCCGAACGAGAAATAATGTCCGGTATATCACATCTTAGGGGTCATGATAATCGCTAAAAAATAGAAAATTAAAGAAATTACTGAGGGAGATTTGGTTTTAAAAAGAAAATAATAAATTTTAATATTTTTTAAAATATAATTTAGAGAGAGAGAGAGAGAGATGGGTAAAAACTATATCTCCCTCCGAAAAACATCCAACAAAAAATGAAATTAAAAAGATTCTTGATAAACGATAGCGGGGTTTTCAAGAAAATTGATTAATAAATTTATTTAGTGATTACTTTTTCTCTTAATGATTGATTTTAGAATTTTGAAATAAAAATTTAAAAAAAAATAAAAATTAGTTAACGAGAGATTGTTAGCACATGGCATCTCTCGCGCCAAAAAATATTTCGTTTTTAATTTATTAGTTAATTTTTGCAAAATTTTACAGGACGACAATAAATGTTGATAATTGATAAAATTATAAT